>NC_092362.1:11700185-12000185 GCF_030848805.1 Temnothorax longispinosus | reverse complement strand
TTAAGGAAACTGATTTCATGTTATTAACTAATAAAGTGAGAAATGACTCTTGAAATTGTTTAGGTGTCGGATTAACATTACGTATAGCATGGCTTCTAATTTGTCCAAAAAAATTTTCCAACGGAAAATTCTTGATTACAATAACGCGTATTTAATTTATGAAAATTATATTGATCATGAAGTACTTTCCAAAGTTTTTCAAAACCATTAACCGTAAATAACCAGTTTTTTAAAGACGGCACTGATGTAATAATTTTATGTGACATTTTTTCTACATATCCCATATTATGTAATTTATTTTTCGCACTCACCCAGAACGCGTGATGTTGACTGTTATCGGTTACTGGACGTCGCAGTTCATTGCTGTTGTCATTTTTGGCATCTCCATTCACAGAATCAAAAAGATTATTGAAGAAATCGACGGCTTCCAACGTTGCTAATCCTTCTTCTTCTTTGATGTTAATATCTTCGTTATCTATATTCACAGTTACTGCACATACAAACACATGTATTTACATATAATTTGCATATAATTCTTATTACGTTATTTGTGACAAAATGAAATATATTGTGTAGATTCATGTTATATTCTCAAGGAGAACAGAAAAATCAAAACAATGGCAATTTGACCCTCATATTGATCAAATTTTTTTATCACGATTTGATCAATATAAGATCAAATTAACATATTTTGACTTTTCTGTTTTCCTTGAATATGTATTTTGTACCTTCTTGATAATTTAAATATGTATTTATTATAAAAAAACTTACATTTCGATCTTACAAACGTTTCGATGACGCTGGCCATTGTACCGCTTAGAACTTGTACTGCGTGTTTTACACGCATTTTTTAAATTTTATTTTCAATAATGTGTTCCGGTGTGATTTTTCTTAAATGTGGACGGGTTACATGTAACGCTTTATCCATAATCCATGCAGTTTTTATTATATCCCACGATGCTATTTCTGTCGCATTATTATTTGTAACTTTCATAGCCAGGTCTTTCGTTAACAAATTATTTCTAATGCCTTTGATGAGATGCGGTGGGTCGAATAACGGTATAATTTCATTATCCCCTATTTCAAAAGTTTCACCTAGTAACAGAGTAAACATTTATAGAAATGCATTTTATTTTTGCTAACATAATTACTGTGTATCCATATGACTACGTGCATGTATGTATGTGTATTATACTTACGCTCTGATCTATTTTCCAATTTTCGCTTTTTATTGCTAACAGATATTAATTCTTTTATCGCTGCTGTATTGGAAGATCCTTGGTCACAGACACTAGCAACAATGAAGAAGCCTGCTTGTTGTAATTTTAATATGTGTTCTTTGATACATCTAACTAATTGTGCGGTATTTGTCTGCTTATCACAAAAATTAAATGAAACCGGCATTTTCCAACCTGAATATAATCCTCGTAGCATAAAAACTAAAGAATGATCCGCAAATTTTTGCGTACGATTGTTACCCCAATCCTCAAAACCACATATGATATCCTTTCGGCGATCATAAGTAAGTTTGGGTTGGATAGATACCTCGTCCCACATAAGAATGCACACTTTCTCCTTCCTTGACATTTTTGGAGCTAAACTCTTCAAATGTCTCAGGATGAAAGGGTTCAATCCAGGAATCAAAGGTATTTTATGTAACACCGACTGCAAAGTTTGAATAGATGGAATTTGTTTAAAAATTGTTCTTAAAGAGGTATAAGCATGCTTCCCCATTGTCTTGTATAAAGTTAATGCAAACGCTTTGTGTTTTGCATTATATCGTTGTCCCTAAAAAATATTCAACATTATTAATAGCTAAATATTCAAGTTAATACTACATGCAAGTGCAAGATTAGATATAAATGATTAGAAACTAGTATTTTTAAATTCACACTTAAATCAAATCTTTAGAAATTAAAATTTAATCCGTCATATTGTTGTGTCTGTTTTAATTTATGTTCTTACGCGTATTATATAAATACGATTAAATTATTAAAATTTTAGACTATATACAATAACCTTAATTATATAAGCACAAGCTAAAAATACAAAATATTAAGCACGAGTGTATGTACGTAATTTAGCGTGCACATGCATTATTGGCCAGTGAACAGGCGCGGATGTATTATATGTAAGTTTAGAAATTTGTAGAATCAGAAAAACCATCCAAACTATTCAAGAGAATATTTTTATAAAGAAAATGCACTACTTTGTTTTAGTCATTATTAGTTACAAGCAATGTCTTTTTGTTTTTTTCGATCATATAATCACACCAGTAATAGAATAGTAAAGTAAAGAAAGATTCATATACATATGTAATATGCATATGTATTATACATATGTACATGCAATATAAATATAAAAACTTGCAAAAAAATCTTGGCAGCAATCACATCCCATTTCATTGTACATCATATGTGCTGTCAACTTACTTGTACTGTCATATCACATATATTAATGTTATATGTGATTATATAACTGCTATTTTTCTTTGTATTTCCTGTGATATACTCTTTTTCTTCAGTTTGACCCCCCTTGAAATTCAATATTGGCCTTTATATTAATTTAAAAGTAATAAATAAACAAAATAAAAATAAGAAATGAATTAAAAATAATACTAAGAAGTGACAAAAATAAAAAACCTAATTATTTACATGTAACAAGTAACATTACTTTTTTAAACTTACATAATTACATCTAAAAGTATTATGTATGTGTGCGCGTGCGCACGTATCTGAAAATGATGACAAAAATATAGAATGTTAAGAAAAGACCGTCCATTAAGTACAAAGCGTTACTCCTCACGAAAAATTGTGTCGAAAACTTCTGAACCATTATACATCTAATAAAGCAGAAATTATTATATAAAAACAATCCAATTAACGTTGTCCTTTAACCAGTACGTCGATGAACCGCTTTTAATAGTGGCGAACTTAGCAACAAATCGCTCACGCATACTATTAGGCGCGTGGTTCATTGATGTACTCCCGGCTAAAGGACGACATCGATTGGATAATTTTTTCAATAATTACTATTTTATTAAGCGATAAGGAAAAAAACGGTTCAGAACTGTTTGACTTAATGTTCGTGATAAATAATGCTATATGCCTAGGAAACGATCTTTACTTAACATCCTGTATAAATAACATACCTCTGGTTTACAATGCAAATTTTTTAATATTATTTCCATGAAAATTTTTTGTGTACTTGTCACATCCTTCATTAGGTCCTCCCATTTATTTTTGTTGCACAATTCCTTCATTTTCTTACGTTGCAGCTGGATGTACTTTCTCTTCTTGTATAATTGTTTTTGCGTTTTTTTCAATTTCTTTTTCATTATATTTTCAAACGATTTCATTGCGCTGTAGTTTCTCTTCTCTCCTTGTATTTCTCTTGTTTCTTCAATTGTGTTACTTATTTCCTCTTCTTGTATTTCTTCTGTTTCTTCCAAAATTGGTATTAAATTAGATTCACATCCAACATTTTTCGCGATCTGTACATTTGGATTTTCTTCGTAATTGCAACATGGCTGTTCATGTATTTCTGGTACATTAATATCTGGTGTATCAATGGCTGCTATATTAATATTAGGAACTGCAATTTCTTTTAAAATTCGCCGTTTTGTGTAATCACAAATTAGATCGTCAGAAAAATGTAGGGTGCAAATTCTTAATTTATCCAATCTTTGTTTTGGTGCATCTGTAACAGAAGTACATATTTTATACATTAATTTATGTACTACAATGTATATCTTTTATCATAGGCCGGTATTCATAGTCGGTTTTTATATTTAAGACCGTCTTAAGTTCAATCATAAGATGTCATGAACCAATCACAGAGCCGTATTAGCGTCTTAAGACATTACTTAAGACGGTCTTGAAATAAGATCTGACTATGAATACCGGCCTAATAGAGAACTGATCGTGGAGATAAAGCTCGGATTTTATGTTCTCTTAGACAGGAACACAATGCTTACGTAATCCTGTAATCCACTCAGTAATTACAAAACGTTATTTTAGAATGAAGAAGAAATTTCAAAAGTTCTGATCAATTTTTTCCATGCTTAATTAAGAAATTATTAAATAAAATCCATCTAATTGGTATAGTTTTTCAAATGGACATACATCCGTAACCCATCTCACTGGTGAAAATCATAATACTTAACGAACGTATATTTGTTTAAAGATTGGCACTAATTGGATAGACTTACTAAATAATTACTTCTTTATTAAATATCGGGAAAAAATGTTTCATTTTTAAGACTTTTATCTAAAAATAATATAATTAAAGATAAATGAACACAAAATCTAAAGCAAATACGAAATAATATCAAGAATAGAGCTCTCGAAAACAATAATAGATAAAGTCATAAAGGCAATTGAGAGCCGTTTCGCACGATGGACGGGCGACAATAACAACAAAATTATAAAATTAATATATATAATATAACGCAAACGTTTCGGTCCTTAGTTTGGACCCTCCTCAGTACATACAGATGGTCATCAGAGTAAATGCAGTGGTCAAAAGTGTAAAGCAGTGGTCACAGTAATATAATGCAGTCACTGTCAGGTAACTTTTACGATTTAATTTTAATGTTTGACCATTTATATTTATTTAATTTTCTTTTGACGGAATTAAGGTAACAGTCGGATTGGAGATTCGAGATGCATACTCTCATAAAATCTTGGAGAGCGGAATGTGACTGCATTATATTACTGTGACCACTGCTTTACACTTTTGACCACTGCATTTACTCTGATGACCATCTGTATGTACTGAGGAGGGTCCAAACTAAGGACCGAAACGTTTGCGTTATATTATATATATTAATTTTATAATTTTGTTGTTATTGTCGCCCGTCCATCGTGCGAAACGGCTCTCAAATACGAAATGTATTAAGCATATATATTTTCTCTCTCTCTTTCTCGTGTGTGTGTGTGTGTGTATGTGTGTGTGTGCGTGCGTGCGTGCGTGTTTATCTGTCTCTTTGTCTGTTTGCCAGTCTATCATAGAAAATGAGAAACAGTAGGACATATATATATATATATTTAACTTTTTTGACATTTCTGTTAATTCTGTTAATAAACTTACCAATTAAATCAATTCTTTGAATTGCTATTAACCAACTTCTTCTTCTTTGTTCATCCTTCGGAAATACGTGCAAGGGAATTTGTTTATTTGACGTGCACTTAGGCACGCAACATTTATAAACCATGGTCTGAAAAATAATTTATGGTTATAAAATAAGAAAGGAAGTATATAATATATAAACAATATGTAATAAATAAATAAATAAAATTTTCTTCTTTTCACTTATCAGGAAGTTGTCACACCACACACACACGAACGTCAATAAATATATTACACAAATTTCACACAGAATCACAGGAGTGTTTGCACTAATTAATTATCACTAAAAACACTAAGAAACACCGTAAATGGTTTATAATAACGTAAAATTAGCGAAATCAGCAACACCATATACTGCATAACCATAACGACATTTAGCGCGGTTTGGCAGCTAACGAGTTTGGTGAGCAAGCGGGAAGAGAGGTAAGGAGAAAGCAGATTGTGCTGCCGCCTGGAACATGCACCCAGTAACTAAAGCTCGGTCGCCATACAACTCGCGGAGTTTGATCCCCCTGGTCAACACGTCCGCTCCGCTCAAAGCCTCAGGACTCTCCTCTTCTCTTGTCGGTGACTCGAGCCGGCTCGAGTCCCCTATTTATACCCCGAGCGCGAGTGTGGTGGGGGCTGCCCCACCGCTCGGGCATAGGGCCGCACGCTGAACATGTGCTAGGCGGCCGTCAGAGCCGTAGCGCTGGTGACGAATACGCGTATCGTCACAACTATTTTACTTTATTCTTAGGACACAAGAATTGCTCATAAGAAAACCGTCAGAAGATTCGAGATTCCAACCAGTGCGCTTCCAGCAGGCTTGTTCCCAGCCAGTTGAGCCATGAAAAGAGCAGGAAGCTACTGTGGAAAAAGAGATATCGCAGGAGATATGGAATTCTTCAGAAATTGATCATACTTGCGATAAATCACAAATTATGGGTAAAATGTTTTTTTTTTTAATTTGTTACTCGTGAAACACAAAACGACATTATTTAAATTTTAAAAATTCTAGACAATGATGCTCAATCTCTTCTTGAGTCTGTAACAAGACCATGCAGTAGCTCCAGCTCACAACTTCACAATTTCAACTTCAAGAGCATAACTTCAAGAGCATTAATTTCAAAGATAAAGCCAACGAGAACAATTGTGCCTCTAATGGACGATTTCGCAAATCGAAAAAATATGAAAAATGCCCTCTTAGACGAACACCTTGTAGAGGCAGGTACTAAAATATCTGATGCGATGAATACCGTATCAACACTGATTGCCAGTACAACAAATAAAGATAAAGAAAAGGATGGGTATATGCTTGCAATAGAAGAAGGATTGAAACATGTCCTCGTAAAAAGTAGAACCCAATGCATTATTGAGGTTCTTCAGGTTATTGGAAAACATGAAATTAGAGAGTAAGATTACTAAGAACTTAGAGAGTAAGTTTTTTTTTTACCAAAAGTACAAAACTAAAGAATTAGATTGTTGATGCTTGTGTCCACGATGCTAAAACTTGGTCCAAATTCTTGGACCGAGAAATTTGTAGCTAATCAATTTGCAGCTTTTACGGAAAAGCGGCAATTTTATTGGCTACACGTTTCTCGGAACGAGAACTTATGTTAGAACTCAAGCTCTAGCATCGTGAACTAAGGTTTTAAGAATTTAAGAATAAGTATTTGTACCAAAGAGTTATTAATAATTTAACTAAGTTTTTTTTACCAAAAGTACAAAACTAAAGTAAGATTGTTGAGCTTTGTGTCCACAATGCTAGAACTTGATCCAAGTTCTCGGACCGAGAAATTTGTAGCCAATCAGTTTGCAGCTTTACAGAGAAGCGGCAATTTTATTGGCTACACGTAGTACGAGTAACACTGAAATAGAAACTTTATTAAAGTTGCATTTTTACATTATTAATGCACACTGAAACGAAATAACAAAGCAAATTTCAAATTCTTATTGCATGATGTGATTATATAAAAACAATTTTTTTTTTTAAATTTAAATAAGAAACGTAACCTCGGCCAAAAAAATTTTAAGAATTTTACGAAAATATTTATATAAGTTAAGTAAAGTTTTACTCATCTTGAGTGCCTTATGAATCGTTCGATGTATAATGCCATTTAACACTGTTGACTAGACAAGTTTTTATTTCGACCGAGCCCAATAATTCTCTTTTACATTTCGACTCATTTACGTTAGTCAATTAAAATCTAGAATAAAAAAATGTTCGTAACAGACTTCGAAAGCCTGACGTGTCCCGGGGATAATCAACGCGGGTTGCTTGTGTGTCTGAAATTCTGAGCGGTATGATGTATTTATTTATCATCGTTTTGTCGGACGGCAAAATTATAACTTGATATTCATTAGATTTAAATAGCACAACGCGTTGTGCTTCCGATCGAGCTTCTAGATAACGTGTGATTACGCAATCGCGCCGTCTTTACGGCATGACATAGACCGGTCGTGTGATTTCCCAGTAAAGTTACACGCACGCACGCAAATGGGCGCGAGCACGTAGTACGGTGGGCGCGGGCGAAAAACTACACACCGTGTGATATTCAAATGAACGCCACTTACGACCGACAATCGCGCTGCCATAAACAACGTTTCGCGGTTTCACAGGCGTGTCTCCTTATTCCGGTCGAAATTCTCCGTGTGATTTTTACGGTTTTTACACGAAACAAACTGGAATTATCGGCAGAGTCATCTCGATAGGCCCTACAGTTAATTAGCGACGATATTACTTATATTAACACGCCATTAACACCTTGGGGTTACACGACATTTTCCTCAAAAAAAAGAGGGGATAATGTTGGTACTAAAGAAAATCCCTAGGCGATACAATTAAGTTGTAAAGCGAGATCCACACCTGCCTACCGGCGGAGGTGGGTGCGGGAGAGGGGGCCGCAGGCCCCCCCTTGCATTAGTAGGTAAGCTATGGGCGTTCTAACTAGGGAGCAATGAGGGGGGGGTGAGGGGCGGGGGAACCGCGGGGGGGACCGCGGGGGAGGGGGAGGGGGTACCGTGTTTTGGGCGCCGCGGGGGAGGAGGAAAGGGTACCGTGTTTCGAACGCCGCGGGGGAAGGGAAGGGGGGAACCGCGTTCTTCGGGCGTCGTGGGGGAAGGGGGAGGGGGGAATGCGTTTTTCGGGCGTCGCGGGGGAGGGGGGGAGGGAACCGCGTTCTTCGGGCGTCGCGGGGAGGGAGAGGGGGGAACCGCGTTTTCCGGCGTCGCGGGGCGAGAGGGGAATCGCGTTTTCCGGCGCCGCGAGGTGAGGGGACCCACGTTTTTACCGCGCCGCGGAGTCCGCGTGACGTCACACGACACGCTCGCGTTATCTCTCCCTCGTAGATGTTTCCCCCGTCCCCCGGTTGCGCGCGTCTTCTCGTTCGCGCGGTCTCTTTCGCTCCCGTTCGCGTTCTCGCTCACGATCGCGTTTAAATAAATTTATATTATACATAGAAAATTTGCTTACCACCGCAGGATTTGAACCAGAAATCCCTAACTCTTGAGTCAGTCACCTTCAGAATTCAGGCCATTGTCTCTTAATTTACACAATAACATGTATACACTAAAATACTGCAGGCTATTTACACAGGCTATTTACACAGTTAAAATTTACACAAAAACACACATAGGACACAGATTACACGGTGAAATCAGATATAATAGGTCTCCACAAGATGAACAAAAGAGACCATCTATGAGGATATACGGACATGTGTCATGTCTGCGAACAGCGTATAACATCGAGAACAATCCGTGTATTCTGACAATGCATGACGCACAAAACTTCATATGTCCTGGAGTAAAATAAGAGTATATGCAACACATCTTTGTCAGAGGGTGTAACATATTTACTTCTGCTTGATTCAACACTCTGAAAATTTCGTCCGGAATATCCTCATCAGCCATTTCACTATCATAACACAAATCGTCCGACAATAATGCTTCATCAACTTCCATTTCTTCCTCGTCATTCACTTCCATTTCTTCAACGTTTGCTTCAACTTCCATTTCATGTCCTTCAAACTGCAATTCTTCAAAATCCATTTTACAGAACGTTGTATGCCTCAAAAGGCGCAATACACGGTGCTGTTAAAATCACACAGTGCAGACAGTACAAACAGTCGCGACACTTGAAATTTTTCGACAAGACAAACACGTCCGAACACTATCATACATGCCAATCGACTCTTACTTCCAGTCCTCGACTACTGAGCGTACCTTCAAATTCATCCTTTTACATCTCACTATTGTCACATCGTTTGCTTATCATATCTAATTTTATCATAATCTCAGCATCCATACAATTGCGCCTTCCGAAAAATCTATAATGTGCAGTTTTGCACGTGTGCGATGAAGTCACCGCGAGACACGTATGTTCTCGAAAACGATATCGCGCCATTGACTTTCGGTGATTTGATCTGTAAAACTGTTATTGAACCGCGATCAAACAGCTATCAAACAGGTATTGAACCGCGATCAAACAGCTATCAAACAGGTATTGAACCGCTATGAAACAGCTATCAAACAGCTACTGAACCGCTATGAAACAGCTAAAAACAGCTATCAAACAGCTCTTGAACAGCTATTGAACCGCTATCAAACAGCTAAAAACAGCTAAAAACAGCTGTTTGCACAAGCTCGCGCACAAGCCTGAACTCTAGAATTAGATGAGGAAGGAACAAATCATAAGAATCCGTTTATTGAGAGAGAGATTGCATTTAATAAATTTAAGTAATTTAAAATGACTCGAATGGGCAGAACTAGACAAAGAATACCACCATTTGTTGCATAGGAGAAGGGAAACTGCCCGAAAACCTTCCCAGTATTCGTGAACAAATTATTACATAGATTATATGACATACAATGAAAATACAATAAATGTATAAAACATATAAAAGAAACAAATCAATAATTCTTATAGTACAGTCCGTTCCTTGTATTGATGACAAAATAAAAGTTGAATTCACTGATGCATTTCTTTGCTATATAATCAAGTTAATCATAAAGGAAATATTTATAGTATGTAATCTCAGAGTTTCTATTGACGTAGTTAAAATAAATCAGATCATTTAATATAAAGAAAGGACTGTTTAACAAGTAAATCAAATCAATAAGAATATAAAATTCAATAATTCAGAATTCGCAAAATACGTAGTAGAATAATTATCAAGTCCATGAGAAATAATTCGCAGAATACTTATGAGAATAATCATTAAATCAATGAGAAACAAGTCGCAGAATATTTAGTATAACAATTATTAAATCAAGGAAAAACAATTCTTATAGAAACGCACGGAAATGAATAATCAGTAGTTTGATAATAACGCAAGAGACGATTTATATGTTTCGCAAGAAACGCAGTTTCATTGAATACTTATTTCAAGTGAATGTAAAGAATGTTCGCAAACTAACGTAATAAATAATAAGAGATATTTTCTGGTTAATGAGAAAGAAACAATCGTATAAAGAATAAATAAAGTCTTTCTTTTACTTGTCACGAAAATGGTTGCAACCGTACGATTAATGATTTTACTTTAGACTGAGCTCAATGTTACGATTTAACTGGATATGTAAGCTTAATGAAAGATTAATTAATCGGGAATTCCTTGTAAAGCATTAGACGGGATCTAATGTAAAAGAATCGGGAATTCTTTGTAATATGTTAGACGGGATCTAACTGTCTCTCTCGTACAGATTAAAGGCGGTACCTTATAATTGCGGCTTTGACATTACGGTAATGGTTGAAAGTTGCAATGATAAAACCAAAAAGACGGTGTCTCGAACGTTACTGAAAATGGCTTCCTTCCTTCAGACTTCGAAAGGGCTCGTGCTTCCTATCGAAAAGGCTCTCTCGAACGTTGCAGCAAATGGCTGCCTTCCTTCGTTCCACGTGCCGGCATGGCTCGCCGGGACGGATATCCCTGGATTCCTCTCGGTGACGATCGCGGTATAATGTATATCTCGTTGAGTAAAATATTTAAAGTAATCAATCACAATACGAAACACGTAGAGATAATTCACAACTTAATGACTCGAGAATAAAAGTATGACGCAATTCTATCGAACTTAGCAATAGTGCACGAAGCATCGTGCACGAGATCTGGGTAACGAATGCTCGCTCGGCCGGGCTGCGCGCCCCTCCTAACATGCTCGAGCATGCGCGGCACACGTGTGCCTCGCCGCCTGGGACGCAACGTTGTCGGCGCGCTCGCGCGCTTTTTCCGAGAACTACGCAGAATGCGCGGCAACCTATTGTATTACAACCGCCGCAAAAAAGAATAACACAATCTCTCTCTTTCTTTCTCTTTCAACTTCAAACAACAGCTATCAAATAGCTATTGAACCGCTATGAAACAGCTAAAAACAGCTATCAAACAGCTTTTGAACAGCTATCAAACAACTAAAACAGCTCTTGAACCGCTATGAAACAGCTAAAAACAGCTATCAAACAGCTCTTGAACAACTATCAAACAACTAAAACAGCTCTTGAACCGCTATGAAACAGCTAAAAACAGCTAAAAACAGCCATCAAACAACTAAAAACAACTAAAAAACAGCTAAAAACAGCTCTTGAACAGCTAAAAACAGCTATCAAACAGCTCTTGAACAGCTATCAAACAACTAAAACAGCTATCTGTATAACAGCGATCTGTATAACTGCGATCTGTATAACTGCTATTGAACCGCTATCAAACTTCTTTTAAACAACTAAAAACAGCTTTTAAACAGCTATCAAACAACTAAAACAGTTATCTGTATAACAGCGATCTGTAGAACTGCTATTGAACCGCTATCAAACTTCTTTTAAACAACTAAAAACAGCTTTTAAACAGCTATCAAACAACTAAAACAGTTATCTGTATAACAGCGATCTGTATAACTGCTATTGAACCGCTATCAAACTTTTTTTAAACAACTAAAAACAGCTTTTAAACAGCTATCAAACAACTAAAACAGTTATCTGTATAACAGCGATCTGTATAACTGCGATCTGTATAACTGCTATTGAACCGCTATCAAACTTCTTTTAAACAACTAAAAACAGCTCTTGAACAGCTAAAACATCTATATTATACTACAAAGTATGTGGGAAAAGGAAATAAAACGTTTATATATACATATATAGTTTATTTCAAAAATCATAATTTTTTCAGGTGTCGCGACCACCAGTTAAATATTTTTAATACATTTTGTGAGGGACGATCACGTTTGCGTTTTCAGGCGCGCCGCGGGGTCCACGTGACGTCACACGCTCCCGCTCGCGTTATCTCTTTTTCGCGCGCGGTCTCTCGCTCCCGGGCCCCCCCCCCCCCGTTCGCGCGGTCTCTCTCCCCCGTTCGCGCGTTCTCGCTCACGATCACGTATCTTTTCTTCGCCAACGATATTTAATCGTTTAGATCTTCGCGATATTTAATTTTAATATTACATTTAAGTAAACGATAAACGAAGACAGCTTAACGACAAGGAACGGTAAATGAAAAGGAAATTTTTTTTAACCATATTATATACTTATTTATTTCTCATGTAGCGCAATATACACAATAGTATCTAAAGCGTAGGCTAATAATTCGCAATCAATAATCGAATTTTTATCATAAAATTCACGCAAGATTTTAACGGCATTACATTTATCGATGATCCAATTTTGGCGTAAAATTGTTACAAACTGTTTGAATTTTTCACTTACGCCATGAACATTTTGACATAGTCGAAAATACACATTTTCAACGCAATGTTCTAGTTCAAACAGGAAGAGTACGGTTGACGGTTTCATGTACAAGCTGGTGTCGTACGATGTCAATTTTACAATATCTGCGTCGCGTATTTTAATAAGTATAGTTGTTTAAAGTTGAAAGAGAAAGAGAGAGAGAGATTGTGTTATTCTTTTTTGGCGGCCATCAGTGTTGATTGTAATACAATAGGTTGCCGCGCATTCTACGTAGTTCTCGGAAAAAGCGCGCGAACGGCGCCGACAACGTTGCGTCCCAGACGGCGAGGCACGTGTTTACCGCGCATGCTTGAGCATGTTAGGAGGGGCGCGCAGCCCGGCCGAACGAGCATTCGTTTCGCAGACATCGAGCGCGATACATCGTGTGTTATTATCTAAATTTCGTTGTCCAGATTTCGAGCGCGACACATCGTGCATCGTTGCTAAGTTCGATAGAATTGCGTCATACTTTTAATATCGAGTCATTAAGTTGTTAAATTATCTCTACGTGTTTCGTATTGTGATTGATTACTTTAAATATTTTACTCAACGAGATATACATTATACTGCGATCGTCACCGAGTGGAATCCAGGGATATCCGGCCCGGCGAGCCACGCCGGCACGTGGAACGAAGGAAGGCAGCCATTTGCTGCAACGTTCGAGAGAGCCCTTTCTAAAGGAATCACGACCCGTTTCGAAGGCTGAAGGAAGGAAGCCATTTTCAAGAACGTTCGAGGAATCCTGCTCAGGCTGAATACGAGCAGCTACTTATACATCGAGAGGAAATTTATCTCTTGCGCGGTCTGTAAGACTAGCTCTAAGTTTTCATCTGGTTTTTCTCACAAGGTAACCAATTATCTCATAATTCTGAGGAGGGACGTTAGAATTTCATCTAACGTTACAATGAGGATCCTGATCAAAGGATCCTAAGCTCATCTGGTGGTTATCCTTGCTAGTCTGAGTAGATATATTAAGTTTCGCGTTGAGAGGAAAACATCCTCTCTTATCTCAGGTTTGTGCACAATTAAATTCGAGTCAAATTATAATATTTAGCTCAGTATAAAGTAAAATCATTAATCGTACGGTTGCAACCATTTTCGTGAAAAGTAAAAGAAAGACTTTATTACTTATTTGTTCGATTGTTTCTTTCTCATTGATCAGACAATTTTTCTTATTGTGTATTATGTTATTTTGCGAACATTCTTTACATTCACTTTGAATAAGTATTCAATGAAACTGCGTTCCGTGCAAAACATATAAATCGTCTCTTGCGTTATTATCAAACTACATATTATTCATTTACGTGCGTTTCTATAAGAATGATTTCTCATTAATTTGATAATTGTTCTACTAAGTATTTTGCGAATTCTGACTGATCAAATATTTCGTTTATGCGAATATGAATTAATGTGTCGATCCAAACTATAAGGCCTATGAATAATATATTGAGAAATGCTTATACTTTATCCCTTTTGTATTGAATACATGATTTTGCTGAAAGAGAATAATTTGTTCTAGAATCAATTTTAATATATGGTAAATTGTAAAAGGCCAATGAAAGTAATTGATATTCAGAACTCAAAGATTGATACATTGATTCAATAACTATTTCAATTATGTATGAACTGAACTTATATTCTGATTGATTTGCTTTACTTGTTGAACAGTCCTTTCTTTATATTAAGTGATCGGTTTTATTTTGACTAAGTCAATAGAAACTCTGAGATTCCGTACCATAAATATTTCCTTTATAATTAACATGATTTTATATCAAGGCAAGGCTTCAGTGAATTCAACTTTTATTTCATTATCAACACCAGGAAAGGACTGTACTATAATAATTATTGACTTATTTCTTTTGTGTGTTTTAAGCATTTATTGTATTCTCATTATATGTTCTATAATCTATGTAATAACTTGTTCACGAATACTGGGAAGGTTTTCGGGCAGTTTCCCTTCTCCTATGCAACAAATGTTGGTATTCTTTGTTTAGTTCTGCCCATTCGAGTCATTTCAAATTACTTAAATCTATTAAACGCAATCTCTCTCTCAATAAACGGATTCTTATGATTTGTCCCTTCCTCATCTAATTCTAGAGTTCAGGCTTGTGCGCGAGCTTGTGCAAACAATAGTAATTTGTAATAAAAATGATAGGTTGGTAGCTCTGCTTCTATAGTCCTAAAAACCGTATTCGCGCGGACTTCTTTCATTATCTTTTGTCCATCGGCACACACCTTTGTAAAACCTCGATAGCCGATTAACGTATTAAGGTGGTCCTTTCGCGGACCCAGCTAGTCAAGTAACAGTCCGTCATGAGGTAATTGAAAACAACATATTGACAAACATTACACAACATCCCAATAATTATAATAATATAATATGATTTTACACGCACGATTTAATTGTATTTAATTATTTACTAATTAAAAAAATATCACAATAGTAGTGCGGTTGGACTCGATTTAGATTAGGTTGTGACCGAACGATACATAATCGGGCCACGGGGTACGCAATTTTGTCCTATTAGTCATCGGTCGCCACTCGGTTTAACCTTTATGTACCGAGAAGGTAGGTATTCGTAATGAAAATCAGCCAAAATGTGAACAATTTGTTTAAACAATTTTATTTTTTCAATCCCGCCACAACTGCTCAGTAAGCATCGCCTGAGCTCTGGATACCGCTAGGTATGACCTCGATCGGCCAGTCAGGGATGCCTGTCATCCGGACAGCGGCTTGATCAGGTAATATCTCCTTAACCCTTTCACTTTTCAGATTCCCACCACGGTTGCCTCCTCTGGGATGCTCTGCCAGTCACCTCCACTATCGATCATTCATCTACCTCATCCGTGGAACCATGATAGCCGGACAACCGCTTGATCGGCTAAGTCCCGACATTAATATAAGTAAAACGCTACTAATTCTCTTTTATTTTCAGGTTTCGTCGACGGATGCTTCATCACAATCGCCGATGTCGTGGATCACCGCTGCTCACCGATGTCCAGGATCAACGCGTCTGGGAGATAGCCGGACAACCAGGTAAGTATGAGAACTGTCCGCGTAACTACAACTAATATCGCTTTTTTTTAGGTTTCCGCCACGGTTTCCTCATCAATGGCCTTCCCTGAAGAAGAATCTGTGATGACCTTGAAGATCGGACCACGCTATCACCAAGATGGCCGGACAGCCGCTTGTTCAGGTAAGTTATGGGTAAGTAATTGATATTTTCGTCTGGATTTTTTGCAAATAATTATTGCTTTTATTGTTAACTCTTGTTGCACAATGTTGGTGGTTCACAATTAACGATTGCCACACAAGATGGCGGTCGCACGTCTCGCAAAGTGCGATTTCGCGATTCAGGTACACAAAAACCCGTACGCCTTTCGTATCGGCGTCACGTAACGCTGTTGGCGGGCGTTCCCGTTTGTTTCGGACACTGCGGTAGGCTTGATTAATCGTATTCCGTTTCGCGTTCGCGAATATTCTCAACGATACGCCGGTATAATACGCGCGAGATTGCTATCGTACGAGCGCCCACGAGAGACTGCCTCGAGAAACGTTGCTCTCTCGGGCTCCTTACCACCGAGGTTTTTCCCCTTCCATGGGGTCTCGGCCGCTTTCTCCTCTCTGGAAATTTCCATACTACGCCGTTACAATAGGTGTTTACGCGTTTCGGCACACCAGGTGTGCGCCAGATGTTCGCGATGGAAATTTCCAACGCTAGTACACTATTTGCGTCGCGCTCTTTTAACTTCCGGGTAGCAACAATTCAACTTTTACAATTTTGAACTTTGGACGGCGCCGACCTGTGCGCAAGGTCTCTCGGACGTCCCCGATCTCGATTCCGCGTCGACTTCCTGGAGAAGACGTCCAGGTCGCGTTTTAAACGTCCGCCAATGGCGGCGACCTATCTGCCTACTCTGTTGACCCTTAGCAACCGTATTTCGGCCCTACTTCCTGTAGCCGACGTCTAGAAAGACCAGTTGTCCGGACTGTCCGGGCAACCCCCTGTTAGGATGGTCGGATTTTGATCGCGATTCGTCTCTCGGGTGTACCAGGTGTCCTCGAGGACGCAGTTCGAATCTCTAATATCTGTCCGGCAAACCGGGTGTTTGCGCGGTCAGATCGCGCTCGCGATTGGCTCATATGCCCTATCGACCTTTCCTGAGTGCGCATATTCAATTTCAGTCCTGTCCGACGCTCGGTTCAAGATATCGTATCTGTCCGGCAAACCGGGTGTTTGCGCGGTCAGATCGCGTTCGCGTTCGGTCCCTGGGGTTTGTTCGCACCCCCTAAGCGTGCAGATTCCGTGTCGTGACGCCACGACGCTCTGTTCGCGATATTGCCCCCTGTCCGGCAAACCGGGTGTTTGCGCGGGCGGATCGCGTTCGCGATAGTTTCCGGAGGTTGGTGAAGCCTTCCTCTGGCGGCAGTTTCAGCCTTTTGGCGCTGCGTCGACGCGCTCGCCTTTTCGTGACGTGTCCGGCAAACCTGGGGTTCGCGCGATCGGATCGTGCTCGCGATTGTTTCCAGAGGTCGGTGAAGCCTTCCTCTGCCAGCAGTTTCAGCCGTTTGGCGCTACGTCGCTCCATTAGTGTACTTTGCCGGTTGTCCGGCAAACCCCATGTTTGCGCGGTCGGATCGCGTTGGTTTTCGCAGGATCCCCTTTTGAGGATACTAGGAGTCGGCATCTCGACTCTCGTTCGCCTGACGCGCGCGTTACCTGTTTTACGTGTTCGCGCGTTGAAGATTGTGTGTGGCTCGACCAAACATTGTCCTGGTGCTATTGCGGATCCACGCACCTGTCAAAATTAAATGAAACCCATGGTCGGGCCAGGCATCTCGTGCCGAAAGAACTAAAAGAAATATGTGGATCGCGAAAACTGATAGTAGGTAAGCTAGGCCGGTTCTACCCCAGGGGCTCCGAGGGGGGGTGAGGGGCGGGGGGGGGGGGAACCGCGGGCGGGGGGGACCGCGGGCGGGGGGGGACCGCGGGGGAGGGGAAACCGCGTTTTCAGGCGCCGCGGGGGAGGGGGAGGGGGGACCCGCGCGTTTCGGCGCCGCGGGGGAGGGGGGGGGACCGCGTGTTTCGCCGTCGCGGGGGGGGGGGGGGAACCGCGTTTTCCGGCGCCGCGGGGAGAGGGGGGGGACCGCGTTTTCGGGCGCCGCGGGGTGAGGGGGGGGGGGTACAGCGTTTACGAGCGTCGCGGGAAGAGGAGGGGGGTCTTCGTGCACCGCGGGGTGAGGGGGGTACCGCGTTTTCCGGTGCGGCGGGGGCGGGCGGACCGCATTATCCGGCGGTTTACCGCGTTTTCCAGCGCCGCGAAAGACCGCGTTTCGGGCGCCGCGGGGAAGGGGTCGGTCCGCGTCACACGGCGCGCTCCCGCTCGCGTCATCTCCCCCTCCCTCTCGCGCCCGCGGCCCTGTTCGCGCGCGGTCCCTCCCTCTCGCGCCCGCGGCCCTGTTCGCGCACGGTGTCTCTCTCTGTTCACCTCTTCTTACCTATCCTCTCTCACTTGCATCATCATCATATCTCACTTGCTATCCCCATCATTCGCCTATCTATTCGCGTATTATTTGTCCGAAAAATGCAAAATTTGCAGTTTTGCACGTGTGCGATGAAGTCACCGCGAGACACGTACGTTCACGAAAACGCGCCATTGACTTTTGGTGATTTGATCTGTAATACTGCTATTGAACAGCTATCAAACAACTAAAACAGCTATCAGTATAACTGCGATCTGTATAACCGCTATTGAACCGCCATCAAACTTCTTTTAAACAGCTAAAGACAGCTATCAAACAGCTCTTGAACCGCTATGAAACAGCTAAAAACAGCTAAAAACAGCTATCAAACAGCTATCAAACAGCTCTTGAACCGCTATAAAACAGCTAAAAACAGCTATCAAACAGCTTTTGAACAGCCATGAAACAGCTAAAAACAGCTACCAAACAGCTCTTGAACCGCTATGAAACAGCTAAAAACAGCTATCAAACAGCTCTTGAACAGCTATCAAACAACTAAAAACAGCTAAAACAGCTATTGAACTGCTATGAAACAGCTAAAAACAGCTATCAAACAGCTATTGAACTGCTATGAAACAGCTAAAAACAGCTATTGAACTGCTATAAAACAGCTAAAAACAGCTAAAAACAGCTATCAAACAGCTAAAAACAGCTATAAAACAACTAAAACAGCTATCAGTATAACTGCGATCTGTATAACTGCTATTGAATCGCTATTGAACCGCTATGAAACAGCTAAAAAGAGCCATCAAACAACTAAAAACAACTAAAAAAACAGCTCTTGAACAGCTAAAACATCTATATTATACCACAAAGTATGTAGGAAAAGGAAATAAAACATTTATATATACATATATAGTTTATTTAAAAAAAATCATAATTTTTTCTGGTGTCGCGACCACCATTTAAATATTTTTAATACATTTTGTAATGCGCAATTCTTAACATGTTTTTCACATCTTATAGTATTAGTAACATCTAGATTATTTAAAGATTCGATATCTTCGTAATCTGCATCCAAAGTCTCAATTTTTAGATGTTTTCTCGCTTTATTCTCAAGCAGATCCACCAGCCATTCTCGTTTCTGGCATCCCTTGACGTACACAAGAGTCGACGTCTCGTCGCCCTCTCCAAGTACAGCCGATGTAATTAGATGTTTCGCCATGCTGTAGGGCACGTTTCCGTCCTCCCATCGTAGTTCATGGTGATTCGCAATCAACCAGGAAGCGCATGATCTGTCGGATTTCGTGAGGAGACTCCATGGCATGGGACATGTAAAAATGTAATGCGCCAAAACGGTTCCGTTTCTCAGAACCGCCACCTCTTTCACGACAAATTTCATCCCGACGGTGAATCCCTGCAGATCGACAAACGTCGGTACGATCATGACGAAACGACGGAGCAATCTGTATCTTATCGCGGTACATCAGTGTATCTTATATCGCAATATCTGCTGATATTGCAATTTACATGAGTTTGCGCACTACATTAGACAGCGGGCAGTATTCGATTACGCGATCATGCAAGATGAGACAATAGGCGGTAGTATTTGCAGGTACATTTTCTTTACAATCAAATTCTATTCGCACATCCACGGTGGCGCTCTTGACAGATTCGTTTTGTCGCGAGCAATCGATGACAACAAAAGGTCCTTCCATCAGGAATGTATACAAGCTGCAAAGCGTATCGAAGGAATCGTATCCGTAATAAGTTTTACGAAAACGCGCATACATATCGAAAAGAACGGCGTATCGATTTTTACCAAAATCCAGATTCATGTCATCGTACGGATAAAATTCGGAGTTTAGATAAAGTTTCACGTTGGTCAAATTACAGTCATCGAATACGCTAACATTTTGAGACATGATATTCTTGCGGCCGGTCTGCAGCGCAAAGATAACGTACCGCGGCTTCTCCAGCTGAGTCGCCGTTTTGACGGCCCACGAATGCTTGGTCGTGCTCTGCAACATGGGATACTCATACAGATCCCACGAACGGAAACTGACACTAAGATATCGCCCGCTTTCCAAGGCCCGTAACATAGAAAGCTTATTAACCTCGTTTAACGTAACGTGAGGCATTCGCCACTGTATTTTAAACAATTCGATTTCCGGCTCCGTCGCAGGATTTCCTACAATGCAATTGTTATCGCTACGCGCTCGTATCAAAATTAATTCGTGACGAGCGTTAACAACCACGCGTTTGTAATCTTCGCAAAAGCCCAGCAACAACTTGAGCGGTACGCAAAAGTTGAAGTATCCTTCCGGTATGCTCGATGTAACGTCCCAGCCAGCATTCCGCATGAGTTGAGAATCATTATACGATAGCGATACGTAGTTCTTGATGGTACTGGTTATGCCAACGTTTCTGTTGCGATCAATCTCCACACCGTTGAGCTCGTATCGAATTTCATCAAACATGAACGCCACGCAATTATTCGCAAGCGTTGTCACAGACTCGTCATTTTTTCTCTTTATTACCAATCGTCCTTCAACGTAGAGAAAGCTCTCGCACGGCAACGTGTATAAATCCTGCTGTTGTATGGGTATTCTTATCTCATCGTTATGTCCAAACGTTGTGTTGGCGTACGGATTGTACGTGTGTGTCTCAATCTTGACGACGCTATCGTCAAAGATCGGTTCACCTCCAATGTTTAAGATATTAGCCATTTCGTACGACAAAACCCAATGATTTCAAAAATTCAATGTTCGACGCAGTGAGTTTCTTCTTTGGCGATCGGATTGTCTTTTTGTTTCTCGTCTGTTGCACCTGCTCAGCTTCGTTCAGTACGAGCATCTCACGTTATCGCTGTCGTCTTCGTACATGCAGTCTAACGGTGATCTCTTCTCCGCGAAAATCAATCAATCGACCGGCCTGATCCACGACGCGAAGCGTCAAGTCCGAAATGCTCCGTACGATGATCGGAAGGTAAATGATCTGTGCCGGCGTTTCCGATATCTTATATCCTGGTGGCACGCTCGGTGAAAACTCGTGTATCGTGTGCACGTATTTGTCGTTGCTGTACGCACCCGCGGTCACATTACACTCTATGCGAATGATGTTTACGTTGATGATATTTAGCGGAACATCCGATTCGTGCAATTGTCGCGGCTCCAGCACGCGATTCGCTGAAAATCCCAGCAGCGATCCAATGTTGTTCGGTTTTGTGAAATTTATCCGATAAGCGCACTTGATCTCGCTCTTCATCGTATTGTTATTAGCATGAATAATAATCAATGGGTGCGGTTCATCTTCGTTTGTCGAGACATTATTGGATTGGTCCCATAAAAGAGCGCGTTTCAGATACATGTCTATATCACTCAGTTCATACGATCCTTCGGGAATGGTAATCTCCTTGTCGTCGTCGTCATAGTAGAATTTATTGTTCGACGAATTTACATTCGGTATCGTGTGATAGGTTTCAAAATCTGTTAGACCGAGCTCGTAATCGCCATCGCTCAAATCCACGGCGGGAAAGTAGCTTACCGCGAGGATGCTGCTCTTGCCGGTGAGCGTAAATGTCAGTGACATGTTTGAATGAATACTGAGATTAAACAGCGTAACGCCGGTCTTTAAATTGATTGTCAACCGACTGTAGAAAACGCAGACACAGTTGTCCGCAATTGCTCTGATCGTATCGCTGATAAGGTGTGCGATTGTACTCTATTACATTGTTCTCTAGATACTGCGTCAATTCTCTCGGTGGTCGAAGATTGCCAAAACTGTCGAAATATATGGCACGATCTCCCCTCTTCGCGTACGCCACCCAGTGAGTACCCGGTCCCTCAGTATTATCCAAATTCACGATACCGCTCTCGTTTCGACGTATACCGCCGATCGGTAACGAGTCGCGCATGAAAATACCTCTAAAATATGGAATGCGCATACGTTTTGCCAATTGTTGCAGTTGTACATTGGTAGTTACACCCTTGGGGATTTTTAGCGTCTCTTCGACGTTTTTTTTTTTCTCGAGACTCCCTGTCCGCGTTTGTACGGAGCGAGATAAAGTCCGTGACCTTCCATGGCGCGATTGTGACGTTGCATCTCTTCCAGCTGACGTCGCGCGGCTTTGTTATCATTCACGGCCTTTGCGACTCCCGCCGCTCCGCCGACCAACGAGCCAAGAACCCCTAATAACGGCAGGATCGGTAGGATACCGCCGCGTTTCGCTACCGGAAGTATTCGCTTGGTCTTCTTCTTTTTCTTCGTTTTCAAACCCATACCGAGTTTCGTTTTAGCCTTCATGGCCGCCCAAACGGCTGTAGCCGCAGCTCTCTCTCCGAGAGTCGAATCGTTCGCGGTGACACGTTTTCGCGCTTCCGCGGCGAGTATATTGTCTGCCACGTGTCGTTCTGCGAGATCGTTGCTACGCGAGTAGGCTATGTCGTGCTCGCGACACGCCGCGTCCAATGGATTAATACCCCGATCACCTCTTGCCAATCGTGTTTCTAAACGAGTTCCCGGTCCGCAAAATTGATAGCCGGGGATATGTAATTCAATCGGAAGCGCGTTTATCGCACGATTCAGCAGACCTCGACCTATCTTCGGCGGCATTCGCCGCAGTTTTTTATCAACGGCGGCGGACCGTCGATGTGCGTTTGCTGACACGGCAAATTATAATGTATTAAACAGCGCCGATATTGCTGAACCTCCGAATCTGCCTTGATATGTTCGGGAAGCTTATCCCACAAATAATCTATGTGATTATAAAACTGTCGCAGTAGAATGACCTTTGGTATATACTTTAACTGCTCGGCGGTTAAATCGTAAATATCGCTGTTATCCGACACGAGCAAAAACATTTTAAAGACTGAGCATCTCAGCTCCACGCGTCTCTATAAATAGGCCAGTTTTCTCGATATTGTTATTCATTCGTTGTGGAGGGGAGGTAAAATGCGGTTCGTACGACAATCGCGGACGATCAAAGTGACAAACTTTGACGATAGGATGCCGTTAACGAAAGAGGTACGCAAACATGGAGGCATGCTACCGATTTCTATACGCGGTATCATCTGCGGTCCGTCGAATTGCGGCAAAACAAACGTCTTGATAAGCTTGCTGGAAAGTCCGCACGGTGTACGTTTCGAGAACGTGTATGTATACTCGAAATCGTTGCAACAATCGAAATATCGATATTTGGAGAATATACTAACACCGATAGAAGAGATTGGCTACTTTACGTTCTCGAATAACAGTGACGTCATTCCGCCGAGCGAGGCGCTCCCGAATTCTATTTTTATCTTTGATGACGTGGCGTGCGACAAGCAGGATACGATAAGAGAATACTTTGCAATGGGTCGGCACGCGGACGTTGACTCTTTCTATCTTTGTCAGACGTATGCGAAGATACCGAAGCATCTTATACGCGACAACGCGAATTTATTGATTCTGTTTAAACAGGATGGTACCAATCTGAAACACATATACAACGATCACGTAAACACAGATATGTCTTACGATGATTTCAGTAAATTGTGTCATACGTGTTGGCAACAAAAGTACGGATTCGTGGTGATAGACAAGGACAGCGCGATTTCGAATGGTCGATACAGAAAAGGATTTAACGACTTTGCGATACCGAAACGTGGTTAGTTGTTGTCGACGCGTCGATTGAACAACGTTGGCGCAACATGGACAGCAGCGAGGAGATTAGAGAGCGCGAGAGGATAGCAAATCAAATTGTGAAAACGAGCAATTCGATTCGCAAAAAATATCACGCCTTGAAAACTGGTAAAGTGGAGGAAGATATCGCGTTGGAGAGACACTTTAAGCCCATCATCGAGCCTCTAAGGCAGATTGCCGAAAACACCGTTGCTGGCAAAGAATCTGACGTGTCAAAGATTGAGAATGAAACGGCGTGGGAAGACGAAGAGCCGAAGCTCAAACGACAACGACCAAACGCCTCGTTTAACGACTCTGTAATGGCTTCAACTCCGGTTACGTTGAAACGATCGATAAATGTGCCATCTAATTTGAGCGAAATAACAAAAATTTTTAAACCGCGTAAACCGAAACGATCGAAAGGTCCATTGAATGAACCACCGATAACCTCTGCACCTTCCGTACAACCCACAGTGCTCGCAAACGAAGATGTTTTCGAAACCACGAATGACCCACTCGTGACGTCCGTTCGACAGCAGTTGCAAACACCTGAGGGTCAAGAAACGTTGCGAGATGAATTGGGTCCATTGAGCCAAAAGTATGTCGGGGCAGTTCTGAGCGGCGATCAAGAAAGCGGTATGGACATCGCGTATGGTGTTAAATTCACCAACGATGGAATGATGCTCGGTAATAAACGTTTTGACGTGAACTACGCGGACAAGATAATTATCGACGGCATACGATACAATGGCACACGCGGTCTTTTCGAATTAATCTTTAAGAAATATCCCGATCATGATATCTACACAGAGGACGATATGCAAACATACAAGAGCATTCTGTTGATGACGAGTGCTCATAAACGCAATTATGATGCTCACGCTCAAATAAAGGGCAACGGGGGATACAAGTACACACATATAATCGGGCCGTTGATTTCGGGTAAAAAAGCTGGAAAAGGTATACCGCGTGCCATGACAGGCAACAAGATCGACCATATAATTGCATCGTCGATTTCGGGTAAAAAAGCTGGAAAAGGTATACCGCGTGCCATGACATTAAACGACAACAAGATCGATTATGTTCATTGGGACGATCCCAACGAGCTTGTAGATCGTCTCAGATTGCTCGAAGCTTCGCGCCTAGCGGGTCACACCGGTCACGATAACGAAATCCTGTCGATTATCGAGGAACTTCGTGAGGCTGGACTTATTATAAATTAAGTGGCGCGACAGCGAGTCATTCAATCAACATCGAAATGCCGATCAACAAGTTTGGTATATCGCTCGGAAGAGGCGGTGCGGAACCGTACTATCAATGGAGAGGATTAATCAGAAATTACGTGCGCGATAACGCTCTTTGCATGGTCGCCACCGACTTTGACGCGAAATCGCGCAAGATTCGACGGATAGCGCCGCCTGTAGATGATGGCGATGCAGCCAATAAACGTTACGTGCAGCAGAGCGTGCAAATTTTGAAAGATCGACAGGATGAAATGGAGAGAAAGATGGTCGCATTCCAGAATAACGTGCAAATTACCCTAAACGAACTTCAAAAGATGATTCATGATGTAATTGCGAATCATCGCGAATAGATAAGAACGTACATCTGATATCTGCGTCAGTTGCGCGTCATGGCTGGTAAGAAGCAATCAACTGAGAAACGGAGGCTTGTGGAAGAATTACACGCTCCTGCGAGAAGAAATTTTTCTCGAAGACGCGTCATAGTGCGCGGATACGATGACCTGTGGCAGGCGGATGTGGTCGAGATGCGCCCATACACGCGATTTAACAGAGGCTACCACTACATACTCACCGTTATCGACGTGCTGAGCAAGCACGCATGGGCCGTACCGCTCAAGGCCAAGAGCGGACCCGAGGTTACTGCAGCGATCGCGAAAATAATTCGAGACGGCGGAAGATGCCCGAAAAATCTGCAGACTGACAAGGGAAAAGAATTTTACAACGCAAACGTGCAGAAACTCTTGAAGAAACATAATATCAATCACTATTCGACATATTCCGTAATGAAGGCATCGGTCGTCGAACGATTCAATCGCACGCTCAAGAACGGCATGTGGAAAATGTTTACGCGCAATGGAAATTACAAATGGATCGACTCGCTGCCAGGTCTCGTATCGGATTACAACGCGCGAAAGCATCGAACTATCGGCATGCGACCAATCGATGTTACCCCCGCGATCGCCGACAAGCTCCTAACAACGGTGTACAGCCACGTAAAGATCGCTGCTCCCGCGCGATTCAAAGTGGGCGATTCGGTACGCGTGAGTAAATTCAAGACAATCTTCGAAAAAGGATACACGCCAAACTGGACCACTGAGGTGTTTAGAATCGTCAAAGTGCAGAAAACTAATCCTGTGACGTATCTGTTGGAAGATTCCTGCGGAAAACCCGTCGCCGGCGGCTTCTACGAATACGAGTTACATCGCGTTGCTAATCCCGACGTGTATCTCGTTGAAAAAGTTTTGCGCAAAAGAGGGGATGAGGTTTATGTAAAGTGGTTAGGATTTGATAATTCACACAATTCATGGATACACAAGAATAATGTATTGTAAAAATTTATTACAGTATAAAAATATACATATATACATATGAGTCATTTATTTTCCTAAATATCTAAATGTAATTACAATATATTTACAGCGGTATTTACAATATATTTACAATAGTATTTACAATATATTTACAATGGTATTTTATAATGTCCCCATGGCAGCGTTTCGGTAGAACCGGGTATAATGTACCGCTTATCATCGTACGGACTTAGAGCTATTTTTGTTTCAGACACGGTGTATACCTCGTGTTTTTTGGATCTTATGCAGGTTTGCTGTCGCGTCATTTCAATTTCGTCGCGCAGACACCGCGTGTAATCGTCGAACGTTATCGACCTGGCTACGACGTTACTCTTAACACCTTTAGCCTTTTTCGTATCTTTCTTACCGTCCACTCGCAAGGCGTACATCTTTGCTCTAAGCCCGACGAATTCGGTCATTATCGCACCGTTATTTTCGTCTTTCATTAAGCCCGGAACTTTTTTATTGACGAGTGGGATACCGTACGTATTATCAATCGCGTAATCGCTAGTGTCAAATCTATGAATGTGGCGCTTCATGATATCATACACATCGTCGCACTCGATGTGATAAATGAGACTGTCAGTATCGGTGTACGTGACTTTACACTTGTCGCGATACAACGGTAACATGTACTCGTGATGAAATTCGTACAAACATGTCTTGGATATATCGAGGATGCACATACCCACATAGATTGGTTTGTCGAATTTCACCTCGAGTTTTCGCATTTCTATTGCTACTAAATTCTCCGAAAAGACGCTTCGGCTATGAAAATTTGGTTTCGCAATCATAGCCTCCGCGCCGTACCTACCCTCCCAATGAGTCACGAGTCGCACGTCAACGTGATTGCGCACATTCTCCATGGTTTTGCCAAACACGGCATTGTTCATCAATTTGTATAAATTTTTCTCGAAATCATTGTTGGCCAACGTTCTAAATTTCGTATTGAGGTCTATATAATCGCGAAGCCATGGAGATTGCGCGAATTTCAGTATACGGTGAATTTTTGATATACGGAGACCGTGACGAGTACACTGCTGCAGGTTGCGATAATGTATTACATAACGTTTCTTATCGTATAATGTTGCGAGGAGCTTGTCCTGCCGCTTGCCGGGTGGTTTATCGCGCGTCGGACAGAACGGTAGGTCAGTGTGCGCGTCGTGAAGATGTTGCGGATACTCCAAGTCAACTTCGAGAATGTAGCCTATCGAGGAATCCAACGCGACATCCATAACATTAAAATCGGTTACGTCGTCGACCCATTTAAAATCTGCGTATGGCAATGGTTGACTCATTGCCCAGCCGTATAAGTTATTTACATCAAAATACATGAGGTACGACGACGGTTTCGATGGATCGTACGACTGCATGTACTTGTTGTTGGCCAGCGCGTATCTGTTTGAACATTGACTCAAACCGCCGCGTATACCGCGTTCGATAAACATGACCATGTCAATGTCGGTGAGCAATTCGAAATTGATGTGTGTATGCTTCAACATAGCATCCCACGTAAAACCCGGTAGAGTATAATAATACGCCGGATCGAGTCCATAACTCGCGACGCAACTATCGCGAAAATTTTCAAAGATATCGGCCAACAGCAAGACATCGGTCTTGAGATATAAATCGCTGTAATCACCGAGCGTTCGAATGGAGAACCGCTGCCAGACGTCGACGGCGTGCGCGTAATCGCTCTCGGATACGGTGTCACCTGTCAATGAACTGTAAAACGAGTCGCGCGGTGGTAAACACAAGTCCTCCAATTTTTCGACGCAGTCAATGTATTCATATGGAAATACGCCTTTTCGTGTCAGCAAATTAAAATTTTCTGCGGATAATTCACAAAATTCGCGTTGCAATATTCGCAGTTTATCTTTGCTGAGATAAGATGCCAATTTGTCGAGACTAGCGGTGAGAAACTTGTACGAATCGATAAATCGCAATTTGACGCATGTTTTCTTATCTTTATCTTCGGTGCTTTGAACGTTTTTTGTAAACGAAATATATTTTTCTTTTGTGATCGGGAGTAAATCTACATGTCCTTCGTATGCTGTTGCTATTTCAGTTATAATAAAATGTGCATCGTATCCCGATAAATTGTGAAAAACTATGGGTATGCAATGCGAATCTTTATAATTTAAGTTACAATTCGAATGCGCGGGACCTCTGTATCGACCGGTCAGGTGACAATGGTCGCGTACTCGCACGTCGTCTGGCTCGAACGGTTCTTCGCACACGTGACAGTGCGTTGCGCTGTTAAACTTTTCCCACTCGTCTCGCGTGAAATCTGCCATGGGTACATTAGTGGACAAAATGGTCTTTACGTCGTGAGCTAAACGTCTTAGCTCCTCGGCGAACCACGCGACGCAATCCTTATCGCGACGAAACCGATACATAGATAACGACTCGTCGTACGAGCAACGCACGTAGTACCCTATGCTAAACACGCGATGATGTTGATATGTGTACCTGGACGTTTCCGGATCCGCTTCCATCTTCTCCAGGGTACACTCCAGGTCGGCGTATACGACAAACGGAACTCGTTCCTTCCTGTTGTGATTTTTAAAGGCCAACCACTTGTCGTTATCGCTCGGTAACTTGATCGCGCAGTCATTCATCTCCTGACAGTCGACGGTGTGGGCAGCCAATTTCTCGTTGGAGCTGAAGTAGTGCAAACATCTGCAAAAAAATAAACGCAAATATTATAAATTTTTTATACACAAAATATTCTATATTATTAAAAGAACTATAGGTACTTACCGATCGCAAATGTATTTCCTGTGCTCTTTTTTACTGATTTGCGAGCTCACGAGGCGGGACAGGTTCTTGATCCACGCAAAATGTCCCACGTTGTCGTTATGCACGTACAGCAGATTTACGTGTCTGTCCATCTTTCGGTCAGTAACGCGTATTGGTAGGATTGCAAGTTCCTTGTTTTTTTTCTCGATGCTGTACACGTTGATGGAGATGTTGTTGTAATTTTCAAACCGTTTAATTTGATTCAACGTCATCGGAAACTCAATGTCTGTAAGATCTAGCACCGACGTGTAATGTGGATACGACGATTCCCGTTCTGCATGTCTCTCGGCTGGATGTAGAGCAGCCGTCACTGACCATGCGAAACATGCATTGTCCATTGATTGCACGTTTATCACCGCCTTCTTCTTTTTAATTTCTCGCGGTATTTCCACAAAACACCCCGCGTGCAATGGGTTGTATTTGTTCGCGTTTACCATTAAATTGAGTATACGCGACAACGCCCATCCGCTATCACGTTCCTGGAATTCCTCCAGCTTTGCTAGGGTAGGCTCGATAACGCGCGACACGTACCATTCTTGCAGATTGGACTCACGAAATAGTTCACAGTTTCTCGTAGCGATACTTTTATTCGCGCGTTTGTCGCCCGCAACAAATTCACCATTAAACACTGTGTTAATTTTTACATTGTCATGTCGTTGCATGACGTTCCGCACACGATCGAGTACAATTTCTTCCGCATCTTTAAGAAATTGACGAGGGTCGATGTGTTTGGAATTTATCACCGCACCAGTCAATATACGGCTTTCAAAAGCCGTATCTATCTCGCGCCATCTGAGTCCTGTCTCACTTGCACTGTATCCCGCACCTACATGTACGAAACGTTGACGTACCGAGTCTTTCAAACCTTCGAGTCTTGCGATACAAGCGATCAATGACTGTTTGAGACCGATCGATGACTGATCGATTGATAATCGTGGCCGTTTAATTCGGCTTTGTTCTTCCAACGATTCGATAAACTCGTCGCATCGTTGCTCCCACGCGGTAAATTCTTCCCGCGAATTTAACAGGGTGGATTGCTCCAACAACTCTTGCTCCATGTTATTGCACGATCCTCTTGCTAACGCCATTTGTTGCACTCACGACTTCCAGTTCTCGACTATTGAGCGTACCCCCAGATTCGTCATTTTATATTCTACTAATGATGCATCGTTTGCTTATCATATCTAATTTCATCTCAGCAGCCATACATCGGCGCTATTTGCAAAATTTGCAGTTTTGCACGTGTTCGATGAAATCATTGCGAGACACGTACGTTCACGAAAACGCGCCATTGACTTTTGGTGATTTGATCTGTATCAATGCAGCGGCCGTACATCGGCGCTATTTGCAGTTTTGCACGTGTTCGATGAAATCATCGCGAGACATGTCGCGACATGTTCTTCAAAACAATAACGCTCCATCGAATTATGCGAAATTGCAAATTTTGCAGTTTTGCACGTGTTCGATAAAATCATCGCGAGACATGTCGCGACATGTTCTTGAAAACAATAACGCTCCATTGACTTATGCGAAATTGCAAAATTTGCAGTTTTGCACGTGTTCGATGAAATCATCGCGAGACACGTCGCGACATGTTCTTGAAAACAATAACGCTCCATTGACTTATGCGAAATTGCAAAATTTGCAGTTTTGCACGTGTTCGATGAAATCATCGCGAGACACGTATGCTCTTGAAAAGAAATCATATTTGATGCCCGATGAGGTGATCTCATCGCGAATGTTCTTGACAAAGATATCACATTTAACGTATATGTGGATTGTGGTGGTGGTCACCATGCAGCAGCCGTGCATTGGCGCTATTTTTGCAAGATTTGCAGTTTTCGGTATGTATAAATGGTCTACGAGGATTCTAGAGCGCAGTCGAGAGTTCGATACGGTTCGAGTACGTCGCAAACAGCCTCCAGATACGATGAACACTCACGGTGCGAATTATTACGTTCCGATTGAAAATGAGTCGTGTACGAAACAGCATAATGAGTAAGTACCGTTATTTTGTATATAATTGTGCATAAACTGTTTACATACCTTTGCTTATTTATTTGTATTTTTTCAGTTTTGATAAACCCCGTTGTATGCCACGTATTTTGGGAAGGAGATTTGCCTTGACATCTACAGCTTACAAATATTTGGATGTGGGAATCAACGTGGGACCTATGTCCTCTGCGGATATACTTATTGGCGATAATCGAGGAAATCAGATAGTGTTACCCCATGCGACGTGGACGGCGCTCATCGAAAGACGTATGGATATTGAACAACTTTTGGAGTCAACTATCGGTTCTTCGTTATCGATTCACGATGCTGTTATAGAACTCGTAAAAATGCGCGATGCGAGTGTAGTAAAATTGACATCGTGCAACACCAGCTTGTACATGAAACCGTCAACTATGCTTTTCATATTCGAGCTCGGACAATGTGTCAAACATGAATATTTCAAGCTGTATCAAAATACGCATGAAGTAAATATGAAATTTAATCAATTTGTAACTATTTTACGGCGGAAATGTATCATCGACAGATGTAATGCGGCAAATATTTTGCGTGAAATTTATGATGAAAATTCAATTATTGATTGTGAATTATTAGCCTACGCTTTAGATACTATTGTGTATAATGCGCTACATGACAAATAAATAAGTATATTATAGTAAAAAAAAATTTAAATTATTTTTCCTTTTCGTTTACCGTTCCTCCTATTCTATGTCATTAGAATTACGCTGCGATATTGTCCTCAGGTTTATTTAAATAAATTAATGAGAATTATTCGAGAATTAAGATACTGTTGAGAGAGAGGACATGAATATGAGCTACGAAGAGGAATGACCGCGAGCGGGAGACAAATAATACGCGAATAGATAGGCGAATGATGGGGATAGCAAGTGAGATATGATGATGATGCAAGTGAGAGAGGATAGGTAAGAAGAGGTGAACAGAGAGAGACACCGTGCGCGAACAGGGCCGCGGGCGCGAGAGGGAGGGACCGCGCGCGAACAGGGCCGCGGGCGCGAGAGGGAGGGGGAGATGACGCGAGCGGGAGCGCGCCGTGTGACGCGGACCGACCCCTTCCCCGCGGCGCCCGAAACGCGGTCTTTCGCGGCGCTGGAAAACGCGGTAAACCGCCGGAAAATGCGGTCCGCCCGCCCCCGCCGCACCGGAAAACGCGGTACCCCCCTCACCCCGCGGTGCACGAAGACCCCCCCCTCTCCCCGCGACGCTCGTAAACGCTGTACCCCCCCCTCACCCCGCGGCGCCCGAAAACGCGGTACCCCCCTCTCCCCGCGGCGCCGGAAAACGCGGTTCTCCCTCCCCCTTCCCCGCGACGCCGAAACACGCGGTCCCCCCCCTCCCCCGCGGCGCCGAAACGCGCGGGTCCCCCCTCCCCCTCCCCCGCGGCGCCTGAAAACGCGGTTTCCCCCTCCCCCGCGGTCCCCCCCGCCCGCGGTCCCCCCCCGCCCGCGGTTCCCCCCCCCGCCCCTCACCCCCCCTCGGAGCCCCTGGGGTAGAACCGGCCTAGCTTACCTACTACTGATAATTCCTATGTCCTAAATGAGCCGCTGCCCAGCGACCGCTGTCGCATATCTTATAATCTATAACGCCGGACGGGTGGGCTCAATGATTTTATTATTAAAAAAGAGGAAATATATACAGGTTTCCCTGACTCCGTCCTCGGAACGTTCGTGTAACTTAAAATCTAATTGGGGATCTCCCCCTCGTCAGCCGACTCGCCTTCCCCGCTGGATGGACTGACAAAGTCCTCCTCCTCCTCCGGCTGCTCCCACGGCTGCGTTGGCAAGGCGGTAATGGTGACCGTGTCGGTGACAGTGACACGGGTCATCTCGATCCGATACGCGCTGTCGAATGCTTCGGCAGCGCGCCTGATTGTTTCGAGTTCGGCGGGAGAGCCCCATAGACGCGCGTCTCCCACCAATTGCACAGAGTGCTGGACCATTTGGCGACTTACCACCGGCGATGGCGTGCTTCGCCGGCTCCCCTCAGCTACTCGCCGCGGCTGCGGCGTCGCCCGTCGCTCTGCTTGCCTTATCTGCTCGGGCGTCAGACGGGTAATCACTACCCTCGGTTGGCTCAGGAGCTGGCCGCGCACCGTCTTAGTGCACGGCTTCAAGGTCAGGCATGACAGTACGAGTAAAGCAATATGCGATTGGACCACTACTTATTTAACCTCATATATCAGAGCAAAACATTCGGCAATCCCTTATTTTCAAGGTATGTACAAAATCCGGAAACTTCAGGGAATATTTTAAGACATGAATAATGTATTCATCTGATCGCTAAGTACATGTATTATTCGTTGAAAACCTCGGACGTGGCGATTTGCATCATTCTATCTTTCTCGTTCATTAGATGTAAACAAGGATAGAATGACAATGGCACGCTCCGCGAACGCACATTTAGAATGACTTATTTCTTGTAAAGTGTCGGTAACCTTACTTGATTTTTCGTACACATGCCCCTTATTACTGTATATTTAACATATATCAAATTTAGGTACCTATCTAATACTTGTTCTCACGAAAGGACCACCTTAAAGGCATTGCTACTCGATCAAGATACTGGCGTCTTTTTTCTCATCCTGCACGCAATATCCTCTGGTGTGACTGCACGCTCTGCGATTACAGCATAGTTTCTTAGGTTATGGGCCCAGGAGCTGAACACAAGTTAAGAGAAGATAACCTAACCTCGAGGATTCTCTTGTGAGGAATTGCGTGGCGTTACGAGATTGAGTAAAGGAAAGTTTATATCTTGAGATACGCGAAAATGACTGAGCACGCTACAGTTATTAAAATACCGCAATTTGATGGTACTAATTTTAGTAATTGGAAATATTGCGTAGGTATTCTGCTCGATGAAAGAGGTTTACGGAAATACATTGAGGAGAGTCTGGATGACATTTTGACGAATTCATCGCCCAACGAGCATGGTGGAATTAGACTCGAAGAAAAGAAATGTATCTCGATCCTGGTGCAAACGATTCACGATGGACAACTGGAATATGTGAAGGAGAAGAGGACAGCAAAGGAAATGTTTGACACGTTATGTAGCATTTTCGAGCGGAAGAGCATTGCAAGCCAGCTATTGCTACGAAAACAGTTGCTGATGATGAAGTATAGCGAAAGCGATAACATCACCGATTATTTCCTACGTTTCGACACAATGATCCGCGAATTAAAGTCAACCGGTGCGAAGATGGAAGAATTAGACATTGTTGTGCACTTATTACTCACATTGCCGAAAAGCTACGACAATTTAGTTACGGCACTGGAAACGATTGACCAAGAGAAACTAACCTTGGAATTCGTGAAGACACATTTGATGGACGAGCATAATAAGCGAAATAGCGGAAGCAGTTCAAGCAAATCAAATGAATTTCATGCAATGAGTACCAAAGGAAAAAGTAAACGACTTACCTGTTATGGCTGTGGTAAAGTAGGTCATGTAAAGGCTAAATGCAAGGCTAAAAAGGATCACAATTCAAAGAACGATCAGAAAAATAGTAGCAGTGCGAACAAAGCATCGGAGGAAAAGCAAGAAACGATGTGTGCATTTAAAGATGAAGAAGCAAATGCGTGCGATGACAAGCGAACACATCACGACACGAATACAAAGGCACAAAGCGATAATATGATGCAAATAAAATTTGTATTGGATTCTGGTGCAACACAGCATATGGTAAATGATAAACGGTATTTCGACAAGTTGGAAGACATTGACGAGGTACAGATTTCAGTCGCAAAAAGGAATCAGAGCATCGTAGCGAAGCAACAGGGCGAAATCTTAGTAAAAACTTTTCACGACGGTGATTCATCTGTGAAGGCGATTCAAGACGTTTTACTAGTCAAGGATTTGAAATGCAACTTAATGTCGATTCGAAGTTTAACAAAGAAAGGCTATCGCATTGCCTTCGAAGGAGACTACGCATATGCATCAATCAACGGACAAACGAAGTTTGTGGCTCACGCCAGTGGAAGATTATATGAGGTTGTATTGCTTGTCGATAGTAATATTTTTGCTGGTATTTCAGGAGAGAACAATGTACATAGAGTATCGCAAAGCCTGTGGCATTTCAGGTTGGGTCACCTGAACGCATTCGACATGAAGAGATTGATTGATCATCAAATGGCTGACGGAATAAGCAAAGTAAACGTGGATACCGAGTCGAGATTCTGCGAGTCGTGCATCATGGGAAAGCAGACGCGATCATCGTTTCCGAAGAATAAGAACATACGTTCATCCCGCATTTTGGAGCTAATACATAGTGATGTATGTGGACCGATGCCAACGACTGCATATGATGGTTCGAGGTATTTTGTTACTTTTACCGATGATTATTCAAGAGCCTCAATGATTTACTGCATTCAACACAAGAGTGAAACACTGGAGAAATTTAAGGAGTTTGTTGCGATGGCTGAAGCGTTGCACGGCAAGAAAATTGCAAAATTGAGAACTGACAACGGTGGAGAATACACATCGAGCGAGTTCAAGCACTTCTGTAAAAGCAAGGGTATCCAAATGATTTATACCGTTCCTTATAATCCAGAAATGAATTCGGTGGCTGAGCGGCTGAATCGAACACTGCAAGAAAAAGCAACGACCATGCTTTTGGCGAGTGGTTTGGAGTCGAAGTTTTGGAATGAGGCGATTGTCACGGCAAATTATGTTAAGAATCGATCACCGATGAGTGCAGTTGGAGAACAATTCAAGAACAAAACTCCAGCTGAAAGGTTCCAGAAGAAGCCTGATTTGTCACATCTTCGAATCTTTGGATCGGAATGCTACAATCACGTTCCAGCAAATAAACAAAATAAGTTGGAAAAGAAATCCACGAAATGCATTATGCTCGGCTACACTGCATCAATGGGTTCATATCGACTTTGGGATGTAGAGCAGAGCAGAATGGTTGTAGGACGAAATGTGACATTCAACGAAGCATCAATATTAAATCGAATGAATTTAGTTGAGATATCAAATTCAGAGGCGGCAAAGGCGGCAACGACACCAAATGAAGTGACTCGTGACAATAAGTTGGTGGATGAACTGGAGTCAACATATGAAGATGCTGACGACACTTCGATGAACCACGATGCAAACAAAGAATGCGTTGATGACAGCGATAGGACTACTTTACGAAGAAGCGAGCGAATTCGACGAGCACCAGACAGATATGGTGAATGGGAAATGAATGAAGCTCATTACGCATTATCGGCTGAACAATTTGTTGAAGATGATCCACTGACGATTGAAGAAGCGAAAAAGCGAGACGATTGGCCTGAATGGAAGAAAGCAATTGAAGATAAATATTGATCATTAATTAAAAACAAAACCTGGACACTGTGTGATCTACCCAAGGATCGGAAAGCGATTACAAACAAATGGGTATTTAAACTGAAACGCAGGGCTGACGGCAAGATCGACAAATACAAGGCGCGGTTGGTGGTACGTGGTTTCTCACAGCGAATAGGATACGACTACAACGAAACCTATGCTCCAGTCGCGAAGTTGGTAACTCTCAGAACCTTGCTTGCAGTTGCTAACGAAATAGATATGCACATTCATCAGATGGACGTCAAATGTGCATTTCTCAATGGCGAACTATCAGAGGAGATTTATATGCAGCAGCCGGACGGTTTCGCGAATGGAACTAAAGTGTGCAAACTACTCAAGGCACTCTATGGTCTCAGGCAGGCTTCGAGGGTATGGAACGAAAGGTTCGACGAATTTATGAATCGAATTGGTTTCAGACGCTGCGAATCAGATCCGTGCCTGTACGTGAGAGTGAAAAATGGAGTCACTTGCTACATTCTGCTGTATGTGGATGACCTTTTGTTGCTGTGCAAGGATATAAATACGATCAACACAGTGAAACGACTTCTATCAAAAGAATTCGAGATGACAGACATCGGAAGGCAGATAAGTTCCTTGGCATGCACATTGAGCAAGACATCAAGAACGGAACAATTGGTTTAAGTCAAGCTCAATACCTGAGGAATGTATTGAGAAAGTTTGACATGGAGAATTGCAAACCAAAATCAACTCCAATGGAAAAGGGCTTGCATTTGGAAAAGGGCGATGCAGATAGCTGTTCCAAGCAACCGTATCGAGAATTGATTGGCTGTCTGACATATGCTACGATCACCACAAGACCTGATTTGTGTGCTGCAACTGGCTACTTCAGTAGGTTTCAAAGCTGTTTCAACGAAAGTCACTATGCACATGCGAAACACATTTTGAGATATGTTCGTGGAACAACGGACTTGAGACTGCTGTATCGCAGACAAGAAGCAGTTGAACCATTGGTCGGCTACAGTGATGCAGATTGGAGCGGCGATAAGAACGATGAAAAGTCAACATCGGGCTATGTATTCAAGGTATTCGGCAACACCGTGAGTTGGTCATCACGAAAACAGAAGACGGTCAGTCTATCATCAACCGAGGCTGAATATGTGGCGCTAACCGAGGCAGTTTGCGAGGCAAAGTGGATCCGAAAACTTCTGATTGAACTGGGCATCGATTGTAACGGACCAATCTCAATATTCGAGGACAATCAATCATGCATCGTAATCGCCGAGGAACCGCGTGAACATAGGCGAATAAAGCACATTAACATTAAATATAACTTTATTCGCGAGGCAATTATAAACAACGAAGTAAAAATTGAGTACAAGGCATCGAACGAGCAAGTCGCTAACATCATGACAAAAGGACTCGGAAGAAACCTTTTCGTTAAGCATCGACGCGATTTGAGTTTGGTTTAAAGTACAATTTGATGTTTTATTTCAAATTAAGAGGCGGTAATAAGTATAATAATTTGTAATAAAAATGATAGGTTGGTAGCTCTGCTTCTATAGTCCTAAAAACCGTATTCGCGCGGACTTCTTTCATTATCTTTTGTCCATCGGCACACACCTTTGTAAAACCTCGATAGCCGATTAACGTATTAAAGGCATTGCTACTCGATCAAGATACTGGCGTCTTTCTTCTCATCCTGCACGCAATATCCTCTGGTGTGACTGCACGCTCTGCGATTACAGTATAGCTTCTTATATTTTAACGAGTTCCAAATCTCGAAACGCTAGCGATGATGGTGCCGGCGACTGCACGAGTCGCTGAATACCTGCACGTTTTTCGATGAATGTCACCCATGTTGCATAAGGCAGAATTATCCGATTGCCTCGGTTATCGCTTAATAAGTATATCCACAGAGGACATAGGTCCAGCGTTGATTCCAACATCCAAAAATTTATATGCGGTCGATGTCAAGGCAAATCTCTTTCCCAAAACACGAGGCGTGTAGCGGGGTTTACCAAAACTGAAAAAAATACAATTATGTTTATAAAAATTTTTTTTTGCACAAGTATATACGAAAATTAGCGGTACTTACTCATTGTGCTGTTTCTCACACGTTTCGTCCTGAATCGGAACGTAGTAGTTTGCACCGTGAGTGTTCATCGTATCTGGAGGCTGTTTATTGCAACGTACTCGAACCGTATCGAACTCTCGACTGCGCGCTAATATTCGCCCAAGGTAGCGATTTGGTTGGATCCTTCCACCAGGTCGCGTTCCGTTTCATCGAGATGTTCCATGTTTTTATACTGTCTTTTTTCACACACTATTTTTAAATCACGCCACAATCTTCGAAGGAGCACTTGCACGTGACTCGATCACACGCTGAACAATATCATGTGCAATGTTGAACGTGATTGTGCATGCATGTATATACCCGATATCAAGTATTTGTATAATGTTGAACGTGATTGTGCATGCATGTATATACCCGATATCAAGTATTTGTATAATGCTGTATGAAACCATTGAATATAGTTGAGTATGTTGTTAAATATAGATTTGGAATTGGAATCTTCGATCTTAACGGACAAATAATCCATTTTACAAATGTTATTGTACACCCGAGACACCCTTGCACGGAGCATCTTTTCTATCACGTTTGATATTACGTTTGTAACGTGGGTTGTATTTTCTATATTGACATTTCTTTTCAAAGTCAAATACGTAAAGCATGCCACAGATCAAAAGTTCGCATTGCGCGTCACCTAGTTTGTAAATAGTCTCCAGATCATTGCTTGTCCTCGGATCATATTTCCACCAACCATTTCGACCTTTGTAAAACCATTGGTACTCTTCCTCAGGATGTTCCGATTCCTTCTGAGGCTAAATACTCACCGTTATCGATGTGCTGAGCAAGCATGCATGGGCCGTAACGCTCAAGGCCAAGAGCAGAATCGAGGTTACTACGGCGATTGTGAAAATAATTCGAGACGGCGGAAGATGCCTGAAAAATCTGCAGACTGACAAGGGGGAAAGAATTTTACAACTTTCCATTAATAGATAGAAATGTGCCGCCACTGACAAAGTTGTAGGGCTTGAAGAGACCTACAAAACGAGAGGTCAGTCGTTCAGATTCGTTAAAAATTGAGCCCAGGGAAGCCTCTGGAAGTCGTGCTTTTAACGCGTGGCCGATCGTCGACGGTGCGCGTCGAGTCGAGTGCGCTCGGGACTCGGCGCGTATTTGAAAATTCATACCGTTTAATTTTATTGATAGCTTTTTTCATTATCTTTTTCATGTCTTTTATTTCACAATAAATGTATCATTTCATGATATTAAATAGAATTTAAACGCAAAAAACCGCGACAAAATACATTTTTTCCCACTTTCACCGGCTAGAACTCGACAAATATTGATTTTAAGTTAGGGTCTTCAGGAAATAAATTGTAGGGCTTTAAAAGAGCTACAAAATGAGAGGTTAGTCAATCATGTACGGTCAAAATTCGCCGAGTTATTGCGAAAAAACGAAATTTTTTATTCCCTTTTCCCCCCTTAAAAACCCATCGGTCCGATTAACCCGACAACTCAGAAATAAGCTCTTCTACATCCCCCCAACAACCCTAAAAAGGTTTCATTGATACCGCTTCACTTCCGAGCTCAAATGTCTAATTCGACTGGACTATAATGAATGCATCGGTCGTCGTCGAACGATTCAATCGCACGCTCAAGAACGACATGTGGAAAATGTTTACGCGCAATGGAAATTACAAATGGATCGACTCGCTGCCGGGTCTCGTATCGGATTACAACGCGCGAAAGCATCGAACTATCGGCATGCGACCCATCGATGTTACCCCCCCCCCCGCGATCGCCGACAAGCTCCTAACAACGGTGTACAGCCACGTAAAGATCGCTGCTCCCGCGCGATTCAAAATGGGCGACTCGGTACGCGTGAGTAAATTCAAGACAATCTTCAAGAAAGGATACATATACCAAATTGGACCACGGAGGTGTTTAGAATCGTCAAAGTGCAGAAAACTAATCCCGTGACGTATCTATTAAAAGATTCTTGCGGAAAACCCGTCGCCGGCGGCTTTTACGAATACGAGTTACATCGCGTTGCTAATCCCGACGTGTATCTCGTTGAAAAAGTTTTGCGTAAAAGGGGGGGGGTGAGGTTTATGTAAAGTGGTTAGGATTTGATAATTCACATAATTCATGGATACACAAGAATAATGTATTGTAAAAATTTATTACAATATAAAAACATATTACACATACAAATGAGTCATTTATTTTCATACATATCTAAATGTAATTACAATATATATTTACGATGGCATTTTATAATGCCCCCCATGGCAGCGTCTCGGTAGAACCGGGTATAATGTATCGCTTATTGTCGTACGGACTTAGAGCTATTTTCGTTTCGGACAAGGTGTACATCTTGTGTTGTTTGGATCTTATGCACGCCTGCTGTGATTCTTAAAGGCCAACCACTTATCGTTATCGCTCGGTAACTTGATCGCGCAGTCGTTCATCTCCCGACTGTCGACGGTGTGGGCTTCCAATTTCTCGCTCGTGTAGAAATAGTGCAAACATCTGTAAATAATGAAATTTTTTAATATCTTTTACGTAAAAATTATTTTTATTATTTATTAGGATGTATACTCACCGATCGCAAAAGTATTTCCGACCATGGTGTCGATTGATTTGCGAGCTCACGAGGCGGGATAGGTTCTTAATCCATGCAAAATGTCCCACGTTGTCGTCATGCACGTACAGTAGATTTACGTGTCTGCCCATCTTTCGGTCAGTAACACGTATTGGTAGGATTGCAAGTTCCTTGTTTTTTTTCTCGATGCTGTACACGTTGATGGAGATGTTGTTGTGATTTTCAAACCGTTTAATTTGATCCAACGTCATTGAAAACTCAATGTCCGTAAGATTTAGCACCGACGTGTAATGTGGATACGACAATTCGCGTTCTGCATGTCTCTCGGCTGGATGTAGAGCAGCCACCATTGACCATGCGAAACATGCATTGTCTCTTGATTGCACGTTTATCGCCGCTCTCTTCAATTTAATTTCTTGCGGTATTTCTACAAAACACATGTTATTACACGATCTTTTTTCTAACACAATTTGTTGTACTCACGACTTCCAATTCTCGACTACTGAGCGTATCCCCCCCAGATTCGTCATTTTATATCCTACTAATGATGCATCGTTTGCTTTTTTATCGAAAAATGTACGATTTGCAGTTTTGCACGTGTTCGATGAAATCATTGCGAGACACGTATGTTCTTGAAAACGATATCATGCCATTGACTTTCGGTGATTTGATCTGTATAATTGCAGCAGCCATACATCGGCGCTATTTGCAAAATTTGCAGTTTTGCACGTGTTCGATGAAATCATCGCGAGACATGTCGCGACATGTTCTTAAAAAAAAAAAAACAATATCGCTCCATTGACTTATGCGAAATTGCAAAATTTGCAGTGTATGCACACCATGCACTAAAACAGAAGAAACGATACGCGATGCTCTAGTTGGAACGAGAAGAAAAAAGGCAATAGAAAAAGTATATAAGAAAGAATGAAGCGAGTCAAAATCACAGTCTGTGATTTGATAGTCTACGCGTCGGTACATCGATTGGAAAAAAGTATTGCGGTTATTTTACATTTTTTGTGCCGAGTATTCAATACAGAGGAATACTTTTCACGATAAAGGAGATGACAATAATTTCGATATAGATGTAGACGAGAATCGCGCGTTAACGGATGACAGTGATTATTTCAGCGATGAAGAAGATGGTCGTAAAGAAGTCATTGAAAGAATAGTGTCGCGTGAGGAAATCGTTGCACTAAATTTACATACAAAAGAGTGCGTACTATTTTTTTATTATTCAACGGATGGTGCACTTGCACTATGTCGTTCATGCATAAGAGCTGTATCGGGCTTCGTCGGATGAGACTCTGACCCTGTTGGCGGTCGCGCGACTCGTCCTGCCATGGCGCAAGCGAAGCTCGACCCTGCCGGAGAAATCTGGCGGCGGCATTAAAGAGAGGACCTCAGCTGGTGGAAGTGGAGGAACCTCAGAAGGAATCGGAACATCCTGAGGAAGAGTACCAATGGTTTTACAAAGATCGAAATGGTTGGTGGAAATATGATCCGAGGACAAGCAATGATCTGGAGACTATTTACAAACTAGGTGACGCGCAATGCGAACTTTTGATCTGTGGCATGCTTTACGTATTTGACTTTGAAAAGAAATGTCAATATAGAAAATACAACCCACGTTACAAACGTAATATCAAACGTGATAGAAAAGATGCTCCGTGCAAGGGTGTCTCGGGTGTACAATAACATTTGTAAAATGGATTATTTGTCCGTTAAGATCGAAGATTCCAATTCCAAATCCATATTTAACAACATACTCAACTATATTCAATGGTTTCATACAGCATTATACAAATATTTGATATCGGGTATATACATGCATGCACAATCACGTTCAACATTATACAAATACTTGATATCGGGTATATACATGCATGCACAATCACGTTCAACATTGCACATGATATTGTTCAGCGTGTGATCGAGTCACGTGCAAGTGCTCCTTCGAAGATTGTGGCGTGATTTAAAAATAGTGTGTGAAAAAAGACAGTATAAAAACATGGAACATCTCGATGAAACGGAACGCGACCTGGTGGAAGGATCCAACCAAATCGCTACCTTGGGCGAATATTAGCGCGCAGTCGAGAGTTCGATACGGTTCGAGTACGTTGCAATAAACAGCCTCCAGATACGATGAACACTCACGGTGCAAACTACTACGTTCCGATTCAGGACGAAACGTGTGAGAAACAGCACAATGAGTAAGTACCGCTAATTTTCGTATATACTTGTGCAAAAAAAAATTTTTATAAACATAATTGTATTTTTTTCAGTTTTGGTAAACCCCGCTACACGCCTCGTGTTTTGGGAAAGAGATTTGCCTTGACATCGACCGCATATAAATTTTTGGATGTTGGAATCAACGCTGGACCTATGTCCTCTGTGGATATACTTATTAAGCGATAACCGAGGCAATCGGATAATTCTGCCTCATGCAACATGGGTGACATTCATCGAAAAACGTGCAGGTATTCAGCGACTCGTGCAGTCGCCGGCACCATCATCGCTAGCGTTTCGAGATTTGGAACTCGTTAAAATACGCGACGCAGATATTGTAAAATTGACATCGTGCGACACCAGCTTGTACATGAAACCGTCAACTGCACTCTTCCTGTCCGAACTAGAACATTGCGTTGAAAATGTGTATTTTCAACTATGTCAAAATGTTCATGGCGTAAGTGAAAAATTCAAACAGTTTGTAACAATTTTACGCCAAAATTGGATCATCGATAAATGTAATGCAGTTAAAATCTTGCGTGAAGTTTATGATAAAAATTCGATTATTGATTGCGAATTATTAGCCTACGCTTTAGATACTATTGTGTATATTGCGCTACATGAGAAATAAATAAGTATATAATATGGTTAAAAAAATTTCCTTTTCATTTACCGTTCCTTGTCGTTAAGCTGTCTTCGTTTATCGTTTACTTAAATGTAATATTAAAATTAAATATCGCGAAGTTCTAAACGATTAAATATTGTTGGCGAAGAAAAGATACGCGATCGTGAGCGAGAACGCGCGAACGAGAAGACGCGCGCGAACGGGGGGGCCGGGAGCGAGAGACCGCGCGCAAAGGAGAGATAACGCGAGCGGGAGCGTGTGACGTTACGTGGACCCCGCGGCGCGGCGAAAACGCGAACGCGGTCGCCCCTCCCCCCGCGGCGCGGCGCCTGAAAACGCGAACGTGATCGTCCCTCACCCAGCGCATTACAAAATGTATTAAAAAATATTTAACTGGTGGTCGCGACACCAGAAAAAATTATGATTTTTGAAATAAACTATACATGTATATATAAACGTTTTATTTCCTTTTCCTACATACTTTGTAGTATAATATAGATGTTTTAGCTGTTCAAGAGCTGTTTTTAGTTGTTTAAAGGAAGTTTGATAGCGGTTCAATAGCAGTTATACAGATCGCAGTTATACAGATCGCAGTTATACATATAACTGTTTTAGTTGTTTGATAGCTGTTTAAAAGCTGTTTTTAGTTGTTTAAAAGAAGTTTGATAGCGGTTCAATAGCAGTTATACAGATCGCAGTTATACAGATCGCTGTTATACAGATAGCTGTTTTAGTTGTTTGATAGCTGTTTTTAGCTGTTCAAGAGCTGTTTTTAGCTGTTTCATAGCGGTTCAAGAGCTGTTTTAGTTGTTTGATAGCTGTTCAAGAGCTGTTTGATAGCTGTTTTTAGTTGTTTCATAGCGGTTCAATAGCTATTTGATAGCTGTTTTTAGCTGTTTTTAGCTGTTTCATAGCTGTTTGATAGCTGTTTGATAGCTGTTTGATAGCGGTTCAATAGCTGTTTTTAGCTGTTTTTAGCTGTTTCATAGCTGTTTTTAGCTGTTTGATAGCTGTTTGATAGCGGTTCAATAGCTGTTTTTAGCTGTTTTATAGCGGTTCAGTAGCTGTTTGATAGCTGTTTCATAGCGGTTCAATACCTGTTTGATAGCTGTTTGATCGCGGTTCAATAGCAGTTTTACACATCAAATCACCGAAAGTCAATAGCGCGATATCGTTTTCGAGAACATACGTGTCTCGCGGTGACTTCATTGCACACGTGCAAAACTGAACATCGCAGATTTTTCGGAAGGCGCAATTGTATGGATGTTGAGATTATGATGAAATTAGATATGATAAACAAACGATGTGACAATAGTGAGATGTAGAAGGATGAATTTGAAGGTACGCTCAGTAGTCAAGGACTAGAAGTAAGAGTCGGTTGGCATGCTTGATAATGTTCGGACGTGTTTGTCTTGTCGAAAAATTTCAAGTGTCGCGACTGTTTGTACTGTCTGCACTGTGTGATTTTAACAGTAGCACTGTGTATTGCGCCTTTTGAGGCATACAACGTTCTGCAAAATGGATTTCGAAGAATTGCAGTTTGAAGGACATGAAATGGAAGTTGAAGCAAACGTTGAAGAAATGGAAGTGAATGACGAGGAAGAAATAGAAGTTGATGATGAAGCATTATTGTCGGACGATTCGTGTTATCATAGTGAAATGGCTGATGAGGATATTCCGGACGAAATTTTCAGAGTGTTGAATTAAGCAAAAGTGAATATGTTACACCCTCTGACAAAGATGTGTTGCATATACTCTTATTTTACTCCAGGACATATGAAGTTTTGTGCGTCAGAATACACGGATTGTTCTCGATGTTATACGCTGTTCGCAGACATGACACATGTCCGTATATCCTCATAGATGGTCTCTTTTGTTCATCTTGTGGAGACCCATTATATCTAATTTCACCGTGTAATCTGTGTCCTATGTGTGTTTTTGTGTAAATTTTAACTGTGTAAATAGCCTGTGTAAATAACCTGCAGTATTTTAGTGTATACATATTATTGTGTAAATTAAGAGACAATGGCCTGAATTCTGAAGGTGACTGACCTAAGAGTTAAGAATTTCTGGTTCAAATCCTGCGGTGGTAAGCAAATTTTCTATGTATAATATAAATTTATTTAAACGCGATCGTGAGCGAGAACGCAAACGGGAGCGAGAGAGACCGCGCAAACGAGAAGACGCGCGCAACCGGGGGACGGGGGAAACATCTACGAGGGAGAGATAACGCGAGCGTGTCGTGTGACGTCACGCGGACTCCGCGGCGCGGTAAAAATCGTGTGTTTCCTCACCCTGCGGCGCCGGAAAACGCGGTTGCCCCCTCCCCCACCCCGCAACGCCCGAAAAACGCGGTTCTTTTCTCCCCCTCCCCCGCGGCGCCCAAAACACGCGGTTCCCCCCTCCTTCTTCCCCCGCGGCGCCCAAAACACGCGGTTCTCCCCTCCCCCTTCCCCGCGACGCCCGAAAAACGCGGTTCCCCCTCCCCCTCCCCCGCGGCGCCCGAAACACGCGGTTCCCCTCCCCCGCCCGCGCTTTTCCCTCCCCCTCCCCCCGCGGTCCCCCCCGCCCGCGGTTCCCCCCGCCCGCGGTTCCCCCCCGCCCCTCACCCCCCTCATTGCCCCCTAGTTAGAACCGGCCTAGCTTACCTACTATCTATATCTACTAGCTGGTTACCCGGGCTTCGCCCCGGAGGACATATGTAATAAGACACGCAAATAGTCTCTCTCTCTCTCTCTTTCTCTCTCTCTCTCTCTCTCTCTCTCTCTCTCTCTCTCTCTCTCTTTATCTCTCTCTCTCTCTCTCTCTCTCTCTCTCTCTCTCTCTCTCTCTTAGCTCCCTCTAACTTTCGTTCTTGATTAATGAAAACATTTTTGGCAAATGCTTTCGCTTCTGTCCGTCTTGCGACGATCCAAGAATTTCACCTCTAACGTCGCAATACGAATGCCCCCATCTGTCCCTATTAATCATTACATCGGGGTTCCGAACACCAACAAAATAGAACCGAGGTCCTATTCCATTATTCCATGCACGCAGTATTCAGGCGAGGATAGCCTGCTTTAAGCACTCTAATTTGTTCAAAGTAAACGTACCGGCCCGACTCGACACTCAGTAAAGAGCACCGCGACGGGATATTAGTTGGGCCGCCCCTCGCGGGGCTAAGCGTGACGTGGCTGGGCGTGGAGTGTCTGTGTCGCTGGGTGATGCGTCGGGATCGTGTCTGGCCCTTGAGCAGAACCGTCCTGCTAATCGGACGCGATCCTTAATTGTAGCGCTTAAGTCGCGCGAGATCCGCGACCACATCATCCGGGCCGCCCGTGGCAAGGCCGGCTTGCGGTGAACGATGTGTTCTCGGGGGGCTTTCCCGGTAGCATTTACATAAATGAACTGCTTCCAACACAAACGTACAACTTGTTGCGTCGGGCGCGAGCCAGGGCTAAGCAATTCTCTTATAAGCATGTCTGGACCAGAGATGGTCGCATCTTTGTCCGTAAGGCTCAAGGTCAACCCCCTATTTCTATTGATTCTGAGGCCGATCTTGCGGAGCTTCAGTGATCTGTTGCGGCAGATGTGGATCCTCTAGCTTCGCGTGGTCGCCTCAGCATTGCTTGCTTTAACGCCTGCTCCCTTCCTGCCCACTTGGAGTCAATCCAGGCCTTCATTGCACTGAACTTCTTTCATATTATCTCGATTACTGAAACCTGGCTTCACTCTCACATCTCTGATGATCTAGTTTGTATTCCTGGATATTATTTGTTGCGTGCTGATAGGGATGGCAGGGAGGGAGGGGGTGTCGCTTGCTACATCCACGACTCGCTGCGAGCGCGTGTTCTCGCGTCGTCTCCTCTCGTCTTCTCGAATGAGCTTGAATTTCTTGTTCTGGACATTCGGGGCGATGATTGTGAGCCTCTCTTGTTCACGTCAATGTACCGTAGACCTAAGGGAAAAAACTTCTGTAAATATGTTGATGCTCTCACTACATTCATGCATAACTATAAAAATATTATCATTTCAGGTGATCTTAACTGTAATCTTCTCGCTTCATCTTACGATTCTGATCACCTTAGAGACATGGTCTCACAGTTGTCGCTCAGCATTGTCGATTCGCAATCGACTTTTCACACTCGCTTTTCTGACTCGTGGTTGGACGTTTTTATAGTCAATAGCCTTGATAAAGTTCTATCGTTTCGTAAATCGGATGCGCCTTTCATTAACGGTCACGACCTGATTGAGCTGAAGTACACGTTTGTGGTTCCATTTGCTTCGAATCGTACTTTAGTTCGACGCAGCTACAGGGATTTCGATGGGTCAGGATTCGTCGAGACTCTCACCTCTACGTTGTCCTTATCTTTCGCCGAGGACTTCAGCCATAAAAGTCTTAATGGGCCTGACTTGGATGACATCTTAAATACCTTGACTGACGACTTCAAGTCCTGTCTTAATCAGTATGCGTCCATTCGCACTTTTCGTGTTACTCGCCCAGCTGCGCCTTGGCTTACTGACCAACTTGCTCGCAGAATTCAACATCGCAACCGTCTCTATAATACTGCCCGAAGATCGCGAAACATTCTCGATTTTCATATCTATAGGCAATATAGAAATGATCTCACAGACGACTTGAGAAGGGCCAGGGAGCGCTATCACATGGAGAGATTGACTACTATTTCTGATCCATACAGGTTATGGCGTGAGCTTGCCAGTCTTGGGCTCATTGAGTCTCCTCTATCTTCTCCGCTCAACTTTTTTTCTCGTGATATTTTAAATGCCCATTATGCCTCCATCTCCAACTGCTTTCCTTCTTGTACACTTTCTCAATTTTCCGACATCATCTCTTCCATAGTACCTGACGCACCACTTTTCAGTTTTTCTCAGATCACCTTTGAGGACCTTAGCTCCTTTGTCTCCGCTTCTTCTATTTCCCTTGCCTCGGGTTATGATCAATTACCTCTATACGCCATAGCCTTAGCCCTGCCCCGGATTAGTAATCTCCTTACCACATTTTTTAATTGTTGTCTGAATTTCAGTCACTTCCCGTCTTTGTGGAAGCGAGCCATACTTCGACCGCTCTCCAAAGTTAAATCTCCCGCTTCTCCTTCGGACACGAGGCCTATTGCTAATCTGTGCGAACTCTCTAAGTTGTTCGAAAAAATTCTACACCGCCAGATTTCGGACTTTATAGCTACTCATAATATTCTCGATGATCGGCAATCCGGTTACCGGAAAGGCTATTCCACCCAGTCCGCTTTGCTGCGGTTGCTCCATGACATTAAGTGTGGCGTCGACGTGGGCGAGGTGTTGATTCTCGTCCTCTTCGACTTCAGCAAAGCCTTTGACACGGTCAGTCATTTTCTACTGTTGACCAAACTCAGACAACTAGGGTTTTCTGATTCCGCCCTCAAGTTAATTTTTTCGTATCTAACTGTTCGATGTCAGGCTGTCGTTGACTTGGAGGGCGTGTTCTCTGACTGGCTGTCTGTCACTTCAGGTGTTCCACAAGGATCCGTCCTAGGTCCTCTCCTTTTCTCCTTATTTATTAACAACATTGGTGCCTTCCTGAGATATACTGAGCGCATTATATTTGCCGATGATACACAGATCTATCGCAGAAGTCCCCTTAGTCAACTGAGCGTTGCTTTACACCTCGTCGCACATGACGTGGGTGTCATCTCACAATTTGCTGCAACCAACGGATTGACTCTCAATCTTAAGAAATCAAAAGTCTTGATTTTTGGCAGCAGGAGTCACGTTAGACACTTAAATTTAAATGACCTACCTCTCGTTTCAGTTAGCGGTACCTCCATCCCATTTGTTACGGAGACCCGAAACCTCGGGGTCATCATGCGCTCCGACCTTTCTTGGGAGGGTCACGTTTCACACATTTCTAGAAGGGTACACTTTACACTGCACAAACTGAAATTTCACAAGAATTCATTATCAATTAATCTACGTGTTAAACTTGTGACCACCTTGATTTTGCCTTTGTTGGACTACTGCTCTCTTGTATACAACGACGTGACCGAGGAGCTAAATACCAGGCTTCAAAGACTCTTAAATTGTGCTATTCGTTTCATTTTCAATTTAAGGCGTGACGAACGCATCACACCTTACCGGCATCGATTGGGGTGGTTATCGGTCAAATACCGCCGTCTTTACTTTCTTGGTATCGAAATGTTTAAAGTGTCCCATGACTTAACTCCTGGTTACCTCTCTGAAATCTTCGTTGATCACGACCCCTCAGTCAGGCGATCGTCACGACTGGCGCTACCGCACTCTTTTCATGTTCCAAATCACAGAACTGAAACCTATCGCAGGTCCTTTCATCTCGCGGGCATCTACTTTTGGAACTCGCTTCCTTATGATGTTGTTTCAGCAACGTCTGTCGCCGTTTTTAAGGGTAAGCTATACGACTATCTTTTCTCGCTTGAGCGTAACTCTATCTAGAGCCTTATTAGTCTCTGCCTTATGCATGATCTGATTGAGAGTGTCAACCTATCGCTTATACGTCGATTAGTTTAAGTAACTTTTAGTGTTCATTAATTGTTCTTGCGTTTCTTGCGTTTCTTGCGAGTTAATTCTGAGACTTTTTCCATTGCTCTGTGCATCTTTTGCGTACTATTGGCGGTGTGCTTCAACCCTTTTCTTCACTCTACCGATTTCTCCGCTTAGGTTGCAGTTCCACTGCTGGTTGCTGCTTGATGCACATCTGTCGCTTTTATATTATACTATTTTATACTGTTCCTCTTATGTAGATGTATTACTTCTGTTCTTATTTACAACTTTTTGTTTTTTTTTCCGATTGTTCTACCTTTGTAATGCATTACTTGCCTAAAGTCATTGACTATGGCATAAAATAAACCAATCAATCTCTCTCTCTCTCTCTCTCTCTCTCTCTCTATATATATATATATATATATATATATATATATATATACAATTCTTTATCATTCAATCAATTATTTCCCGAAAATTTCGAAACTTCTGATACCGATTCCCAAAAAGATCGGTAACGAAAAATTATGTACTTTATAGCACTCTCCGGGAAATTCTACCCCTACTTTGCATGTGCAATTCTTTGAGATATGATCATTCGGAACCGGTCTCAAAAAAACCGGTAACAAAAAATAGTACACTTTATAGCATTCTCCGAGAAATTCTACCCCTACTTCATGTATAATTCTTTGAGATTTAATCAATTATGTCCCGAAAAATTAAAAAAACCGGTTTCCAAAAAGATCGGTAACAAAAACTATACACATTATAGCGCTCCCCGTAAAATATATTCTACCCCTACTTCATATACAATTCTTTAAAATTCGGTCAATAAATTCCCGAAAAATTGAAAAAATTTCTGTACCGGTTTCCAAAAAGATCGGTAACAAAAAATTATACATTTTATAGCACTCCCCGGAAAATTCTACCCCTATTTGATCTACAATTCTTTGAAATTCGGTGAATTATTTCCCGAAAAATTAGAAAAATTAGAAAAACCGGTTTCCAGAAAATCGGTAACAAAAAACTATACACATAGTGGCACTCCCCGGAAAATTCTACCCCTATTTCATGTACCCTTGATAAAAATTCGGTCCACTAACGAATGAGTAGTTCGCGGACAGACGGACGGACAGACAAACAGTCGGGTTTTATATAATAGTATGATATCTATACTATTATATAAAATTCTTACGGGTGGTGTATGTTTGAACGTTAATAACTTGAAAACTATTGGACCGAATTTTTACCACAAGTACATGAAATAGGGCTAGAATTTTCCGGGGAGTGCTATAGAGTGTATAGTTTTTCATTACCAATTTTCTGGAAATCGATTTTTTTAATTTTTCTAATTCTTACGGGTAAAAGAATTAAAAAAATCGGTTTTCAGAAAATAGATAACGAAAAACTATACACTCTATAGCACTCCCCGAAAAATTCTACCCCTATTTTATATGGTTTTAATACAAATTCGGTCCAATAGTTCTTAAGTTAAAAACGTTTAAACATACACCACCCGTAAGAATTAGAAAAATAAAAATAAAACGTTATTAACTTAATAACTATTGGACCGAATTTATATTAGAACCATATAAAATAGAGGTAGAATTTTCCGGAGAGTGCTATAGAGTATATAGTTTTTCGTTACCGATCTTCTGGAAACCGGTTTTTCTAATTTTTTTAATTCTTACGCGAAATAATTGACCGAATCTCGGAAAGGGAGAGGGAGAGGGAGAGGGGGAGAGAGAGAGAGAGAGAGAGAGAGAGAGAGAGAGAGAGAGAGAGAGAGAGAGAGAGAGAGAGAGAGAGAGAGAGAGAGAGAGAGAGAGAGAGAGAGAGAGACTATTGAGTGAGATTATTTGCGTGTATTATTACACGTGTCCTCCGGGGCGAAGCCCGGGTAACCAGCCAGTAATTATATATAATTATATATGAGCAAATTTTTCACATTTGCAGACTATTTTTTTTTGTAAAAAAAATGCAAAAATGATCCTTTTAATTATTTTCTAATTTCTTTTTCTTATTATTTTTCTTGTACATACGAACAGAGATTATACAAGAAAAAAAAACATAATATGGACATATATGGACATATTTTATATAATATTTTATATAATAATATATGATTATATATATTTAGATGTTTTTATATAAAAAATTTTTACCGGGTAAGTAAAACCAAAAAATTTACTTTTAATTATTTTTTTATCTTTTTAGTTATCTCGAGTGAATAAACTCTTATGAAAAATTTCACTCAACTTTAGGTGTTAACCGTTAAAAAAACACCAAAAAAACCATTAAAGTTGGGTATGATTTCGGATCGCCAATTGAAGGTTAACCATTATTTGACGGTTAACTTTCAATTGGCGATCCGAAATCACACCCATCATTTGACGGTTAACCTTCAATTGGCGATCCGAAATCACACCCAACTTTAAGGGTTTTTCTTTAGATGATGGTTAATCTTCAAGTGATGGTTAACCTTCAAGTGATACTTAACCTTCAATTATCCATACAGTACAGGAACCTTTCAAAGATATTTAAAAAATGTTTTATCTGATGGAGTTGAAACATGTCATAAATATTTCAAAATGTTTCTGCAACATCTCTGAGACAACTCTGGAATAGCAAAATGTCCGCGATTCTCACACTTGAAACCTTTCTGAAAATGTGTTGAAAGATTCCCGAAATATATTGCCGTATTTTTTTTATTCGGGCGGTCACCCATCCAAGTAGTAACCGCACTCAACGTTACTTGACTTCCACGATCGAACGAACTAATGACGATCCTCTGGTTCTGATGCCTAATTTCTTTTAGCTTATGCTTGTATTGTATATAAGCATCTTTAGTGTTCAAAAATTTGAAATTATTTATTAACTGGCAAATTTTAAAAACAACGCAACAATTAATATATTATGAATATTAACATAAAAGATTCGTATATTATTACATAATATAATATAATATTAATAATTAATATCTCAGAAAAACAAAAAATCCTACATATGAAGGATGTGATTACATCCCTTAGAACCGTTTTAGGACTGCAATTAAAAATTTCTAAATTCGTCTATTTACTTCTCTTATATGTATGTAAAGTTTCATTGAAATTAAAAGGTTTGCAAAATTATATTTTATGAAATGTTTCTGAAATAATTTAATTAAAAGTTTTCAAATTTATTGCGTGAGACAGGTTTCAGAAACAGCTCAACTAAAAGGTTTACAAAATCATTTCATATGAAACGATTCAGAAATAAAAAACGATTCAGAGATAACTCAACTAAAAGTTTTGAAAAATTATCTTCATGTGAAAGATTTCAAAAACATTTCTATTGCAACATTTTATATGACATATTGCAGAATGCTTTCAAAGGTGTTGCACATGAAATGTGAAAAGTCGAAATGTTTTTGAAACTTTTCTGGAAGCTTTCTGCAACAATTTGTGCTGTATATGGGTAATGGTTAACCTTCAATTAATGGTTAATCCTTAAAAATGACGTTATAAACCCTAAAAATATGAAGCCTCAAATGAAAGTAACAAAAAGAATACATCCCATATTTAAATGTTCTTAATTTGCTTCCGCCGATAATACATACCCGTAATATATATAATAAGGTTTTATTTTATGTGCCAATGATTTTCACCAATTATCTTAGAAAGTATTGGTTTATTGGAAAAGTGTTTTAGGTAAAAGTTGAAGGGTTTGAAGGAGACCGCAGTAGACGATTTTATTAGATTTCGGATCCGGGCTTGTATTGAGCCCAAGTCAAATTTTTTAAATAAAAACCCCTATTTTTTATTGTATCATCTGAACATCTTTTGTCTGAAACATTTTCTTATTTGCCCAATACTTTTTAAGATATTCAAGAAAAACTTGGTAACTTTTTCAATATTTAGCTTATGATATCTTGATAATTGTTTGCCAGAGGAAAAAATGGTATAGAAGATTTTTTAACTTGATTTTGTCTTAAGAATATGCTGTTGCAATAGCACTCCAATTTTTTTAAATACTTTGTAAACACTCCAAGAAAATGCATACACAAATATTTAAAAAAAATTGGAGTATACTATTGCAACAGTACATTTTTGAAATAAAATTACCTCTGTACTACTTTTTTCTCCGGCAAACAGTCATCAAGATATCACAAGCTAAATATTGAAAAAGTTTTCCTTGAATATCTCAAAAAGTATTAGGCAAATAAAAGAATTTTTCAAACAAAAGTTATTCAAATTAATTAATAGAGAAAAATTGTACAATAAAAAATAGGGGTTTTCGTTTAAAAAATTTGACTTAGGCTCTATTGGGTTCAATACAGGCCCTGGATCCAAAATCCAATAAGATCGTCTATTGGCCCCCTTTTTAACTTTTATCTGAAACACTTTTCCAATAAACCAAGCCGTCAATTGACACTTAACAAAGATTAACACAATAACATTTAAACGACACCCAAACGACGATAAAGAGATCATGGTGACACTGATTAAATCGCTATAGAACATTAAAGGTTAAAACCCTGTAGTAGGTGTAGTAGGCGGGTTCAGTCCCGGGGGCTCCGAGGGGGGGTGAGGGAAGGGGGTATTGAATTTTCGCGGGGAAGTGAGGGGGAGGGGAAAATCGGATTTTCAAGAATATCTGATTTTGTGGGGGGGGTAAGGGGGGAGTATATAATTTTTAAAAATATTGGATTTCGCGGGGGAGGGGAAGGGGGGATGAATCACCGGGATGACTCACCCGCGCCGCGGGTTCGCGGTCGCGCGGTCGCGGTCGCGGTCGCGGTCGCGGTCGCGGTCGCGGTCGCGCCGCGGGGGGCCGCGCGAGGGCCGCGCGAGGGTCCGCGGGAGCCGCGTGGGGTCCGCGGGGGCCGCGGGGGCCGCGCGAGGGTCCGCGGGAGCCGCGTGGGGGTCCGCGGGGGCCGCGGGCGCCGCAGGGGCCTCGTTCGCAACGACGCGCCGCTAGGCGGCGCACAATGGTAAGACTAACTCAATAGGGCACTGCGTAGTAGCGTGTTTTTTTGTCGATGACGCATCGAACCTGTCGGGACACGTTCGTCGTAAACAACATTTTTCTAGGAAAAGGGGGCGGTTATCGCGCGTAGACTAAACAATCTATCTACGCAGTACGTGAAAGACAAAGGAAAAAAATGACGTCATCGGGACGATGATCGACCCGATAACGCATCGAACCTGTCGGAACACGTTCGTCGTAAACAACATATGATAAAAGTTAGGTATAGGGAAGGACATGCACGCAAAAGAAAAATACATCGTTTGTTTTAGGGTGTAAAAAAAGCCTGTTTATTTAACTCTTCTTTTACATAATATATCTTACGTGCTAAAAAACTAAAGCTGCGAGCTCACAATCGATGAGCTGATTCGTATTGAACGCATCGCTAGCGTATATTGCATTCGACGCTTCCCTGGGATCCATCACGGTGGACGCGATATCGGAGAACTGCGCAAATTTTGCATTGACCGCCGCAAGGATTCTGACCAAACGATCGAATCTCGCTTCGATGCATCGATCGAGATCGAACATACGATGCAGCGTCGATTCGGTCATTCTCAAGCATACGTTTGCAGATTCGAGACGTATGAGTTTGACGTTATTAACCGTCATACAAACTCTCACCGTTAGCGGTCTAACGTTTATAAAACTATGGATATCTTTGAAGTCATTGCGAAAGAAATTCTGAATATTTTGCCGTTGCTCGTAGAGTGCCTTCCACGATTCGAGAGACAACAGCAGTTCCTTTCCTCGATGATCTCCAACGGCAATCTCCACATAGCTCGGTGGGCCCACGTTGATGCCAATTTCGAGGAATTTGTATCCCGTAGCTGTCAGCGCGTATCGTCTGCTGTGTATGCGAACTGCGCGACGGTTCCCCGAAATGCTGGATAAAAGAAATAAAATTAGTTTTTTTATTTTTCATAAGTATTACAATATGCAAAGATATAAAAACTGGGGGGGGAGACTCTATATGTTAATTTTCTCTCAAACGAAACTTACCTATTGCATCTGGCCTCATACGTTTGAGTTTCAACGTTGTGAATCGGCACGTAATAATTCACGGCATTCACGCGTTTTGCACCGTTGTTGCTGCTGCTGCTGTTGCATCCTTCAAAGGAGAACATTTTTTCGCTCTCTAGGCTCTGAGAAGTTGTCCGTCAGTACAAGCGATCGCGACGAGACTGCTCATTTGAAATTACTCGAGTATACGCGACAACTCCAAAAAGTAATAATGTGGTGGTGGGGGAAGGGGGAGCGGGAGGGGGAATTAATGTTTATAGAACTGCGCAGTAGATTTTTTTAGGAGAGAGGGAAGTAGAGCCTACTCTAACGGTGATGATGGAGGAGGGGAGGGGGAGTAAGAAAGAAAACATAAAAAAGTTATATATAATTTATTTATTAAAAAAAGATCGCAAATCTTTATGGCGTCGCGCGCGACCACCAATTAAATAGTTTTATTACATTTTGTAACGCGCAATTCTTTTCATGTTTTCCGCATCGCATAGTATTGGTGTCATCTAGTTTATTCAAAGATTCGATATCTTCGTAATGCGCGTCCAGAGTCTCGACGATTAGGTTTTTTCGCGCATAATTCTCCAGCAGATCTACCAACCATTCTCGTTTCTGGCATCCCTTGACGTACACGAGAGTCGGCATCTCGTCGTCATCGTCTTCTTCTTCTTCTTCTTCTTCTTCATACCAAGCACGGCCGACGTAATCAGGCGTTTCACCATGCTGTACGGTACGTTTCCGTCTTCCCATCGTAATCCATGGTGTGTGAATCAACCAGGTAGCGCACGATTTATCGGATTTTGTGAGGAGATTCCACGGCATGGGGTACGTAAAGATATGATGCGTCAGAACGCAGCCTTTTCTCAGCACCGCCACCTCCTTCACGACAAATTTCATCCCGACGAGGAATCCTTGCAGGTCCACGAACGTTGGTACGGACATGACGAGATTTCTATATCTCTCTATCTCCCTCGTCGATGCGTCAATCGAGAGGAATGACATGCAACTCTGCGAACCGTCTCGCGACACTCTGATTTATACTTCCCCCTCCCTCCTTCCCTTGCCCCTCTAAATAATTGTATCGGAGACTGATGGAAAGAGAGAGAGAGAAAATAATATTCACGTCGACGTTGCCGCGAACACTCAGACTATTTTGCGCACCACGTTCGTCAACGGGTTGTACTCAATCACGCGGTCGTGTATGATGAGACAGTACGCGGAGGTATTCGGCGGTACGTTCTCCATGCAGTCGAATTCTATTCTGACATCCACGGTGGCGTTTTTGACGGATTCGTTTTGGCGGGAGCAATCGATGATCACGAACGGGCCGTTACGTAGAAAAGTCGAGACGGTGAGACTCGGCTCGAGATATTCGTATCCGTAGTAGCCCTTGCAGAAACGCGCATACATATCGTACAGAATCGCCCATCTGTGTTTGCCAAAGTCCAAATTCAGATCGTCGTACGGATAAACTTCCGAGTTTAGATAGAGTTTTACGTTGGTCAAGTTGCAGTCGTCGAATCGGCTTGTGTCGGCGGACATGACATTCTTCCGACCCGTCTGCAGAGCGAAGACGACGTATCGCGGTTTCTCGAGCTGGGTCGCGGTCTTAATGGCCCACGAGTGCTTGGTCGTGTTCTGCAACAGGGGATACTCGTACAGATCCCACGAACGGAAACCCATACTTAGATATCGTCCGTCTTCCAAGGCGCGCAGCATCGACAGCTTGTTGATCTCGTTCAATACCACGTGAGGCATTCGCCATTGTATCTTGAGTATTTTGATAGTAGGCTCCAACGCGAGACTTCCCACCAGGGAATTGTTGTCGTTGCGCGCTCGTATCAAGATCAATTCGTGACGAGCGTTGATCACCACGCGTTTGTAATCCTCGCAAAATCCCAGTAACAAGTTGAGCGGTACGCAGAAATTGAAATATCCGTTCGGATTATTATGTGGTTCCCATCCCGCGTTTCGCAGGATCACGCTTCTGTCGGACGATACCGTAACGTAGTTCTTGAGCGTGCTGGTTATTCCTACGTTTCTGCAACGATCAATCTCCATACCGTCGAGCTCGTATCGAATCTCATCGAACATAAACGCGACGCAATTAGTACCCAATACCACATTATCGACTTGGTCGGCTGCTCTGGTCACCGTCAATGTTCCTTCGATGTAGAGAAAACTTTCGCACGGCAACGTATACAGATCCTGCTGTTGTATGGGTATTCGTATCTCGTCGCTATAATCAAACGTTGTGTTGGCGTACGGGTTGTACGTGTGAGTCTCGATCTTGACGATGCGATCGTCAAAGACCGGCTCGCTTCCGATGTTGAGAATTTCAGTCATCGTTCAGATGTTTCGCACCGCGAATCCCAGAGATTGTAAAAACTTAACGTTCGACGCGTTGAGCTTCTTTCTCGTCGCTTGTTGAACGCCACCGAATGTCGACTTGACGATATCGTCGATCGGTGCAGCCGTAAAGATATTACTGTTATCTGTCGCGTGCTCCGAGTCGTTCAACACTAGCATCTCATGTGTCGCGCGTACACTCACGCTCACGCATACACTGACGCGTTATCGCTCTCGTCGTCGTACGTGCAATCTGACGGTGATCTCTTCTCCGCGAAAATCGAGCAATCGTCCGTCTTGATCAGCGACGCGTATCGTTAGATTTGTAACGCTCCGCGCGATGATCGGCAGATAAATGATCTGCGCCGGCGTTTCCGATATCTTATATCCCGGTGGTACGCTCGGTGAAAATTCGTGTATCGTATGAACACGTTTGCCGTTGCTGTACGCACCCGCGGTCACGTTACACTCCACGCGGATAATGTTTACGTTGATAATATTAATCGGTGCGTCCGATTCGTGCCACTGTCCCGGCTGCAATATACGCGTCGACGAGAATCCCAACAGCGATCCGACGTTGTTTGGTTTGTTAAAATTCACTCTGAAAGCGCACTTGATCTCGCTCTTCATCGTATTGTAATTTGCACGAAGCACTATCGGGTATTCCGCGACCTCGTCTTCGTAGCCGTTCGCGCGAACGGTCTCCTCTCGCGCGATATCCGCGATCGACGTACGACGATCGTCGTTGGAACGAACCACGCGTCGCGGACGTTTACGTGAAATTTCACGTTTCAAAAACTCGTGTATGGCTCGTATCTCGTACGATCCCTCGGGAATCGTAATTTCCGTGTCATCCTCGTCGAAATAAAATTTATTATTCGAAGAATTCACGTTCGGAATCGTGTGATAAGTCTCGAAACACGTTAGACCGAGCTCGTAGTCACCGTCGCTCAGATCCACGGCGGGAAAATAGTGCTCCGCGAGGATGCTACTCTTCCCGGTCAGCGTAAACGTTATAGACATATCGGCGGAAGCTGGTCGACGAACACTGAGTCTCCGCACGGCGCGTCGTCAGGTTTTAAATTAGCGCCGATCGTCATCGATCGTCCGGAGAAATTGCAAGCACAACTGGCCACAGATGCTCTGATCGTAGCGCTGATAAGATGTGTGATTGTACTCAATTTTCGTCACGCTCGGTCCGAAATATCGCACCAGTTCTTTCGGTGGTCGAAGATTGCCGAAACTGTCGAAATATACGACTCGATCTCCCCTCTTGGCGTACGCTACCCAATGAGTACCGGGGCCGGCTGCATCGTCCAAATTCACGATACCGCTCTCGTTTCGACGTACACCATCGACGATCGGTAACGAATCACGCATGAAAACACCTCTGAAGAACGGTACGCGCATTCGCCTTGCCAGTCGACTCAATTGTACGTTAGTCGTAACACCCGTGGGCATATTTAACGTCTTCTTTGATGTTTTTTTTTTTTTTAATCTTCAACGCTACTCCTCGCCCGCGTTTGTGTGGGCCGAGATACAATCCTTGTCCATATTTGTACGGAGCGAGATAAAGTCCGCGACCTTCCATGGCGCGATTGTGACGTTGCGTCTCTTCCAGCTGACGTCGCGCGGCTTTGCTAGCGTTCATCGCCGTTGTAATTCCGGCCGCTCCGCCGGCCAGAGAACCGAGAACTCCCAACAACGGTAGAATCGGCAATACGCCGCCTCGTTTCGCTGCCGGAAGTATCCGTTTTTTCGAATCCGCTCTCTTCTTCATCTTCATCTTCGTCTGGGTCTTCGCCTTTGTCTTCGCCTTTATTTTCAAACCCATTCCGAGCTTCGTCTTAGCCTTCATGGCCGCCCAGACGGCTGTAGCGGCAGCTCTCTCTCCGAGAGTCGAATCTTTCGCGATGACGCGTCCCAACGCTCTTTCGGCGAGTATCTCGTCCGCCGCGTGTCTCTCGGTGAGGCCTTTGTTACGCGAATAGTATATGTCGTGCTCGCGACACGCCGCGTCCAATGGATTTACACCCGGATCACCTCTAGCCAATCGTTCTCGCAAACGAGTTCCCGGACCGCAATACTGATAGCCGGGAATGTGCAGTTCGAACGGAAGTGCACCTATCGCGCGATTAAACAGGCCTCTACCTGTTTTTATTTTTTTCGTTGACATTCGCCGCAATCCTTTATCAATGGCGCGGGACCGTCGATGTGCGTTCGCTGCCACGGTTGATTGTAATGTGCGTCACAGCGACGATAGGTCTGAACCTCCAAATCCGCCTTTATATGCTGCGGAAGCTTGTCCCACACATAGTAGACGTGATCACCGCACACTTGCAATAGAACGGCTTTCGGCACGAATTGCAGCTGTTCGGCGCTAAAATCGCGAATGTCCGAAGGTCTCGACAGCAGGACGAACATCTTTGCGACTGAGCGATTCGCGGTGCCGCGCACCTATAAATAGACGTTCGAACGAGAAAGTTCGATTCAGTCGTACAAAGTGTGAGGAAAAAAAATGAGATTCGTGCGACAACCGTTAGCGATTCGCGTGACGAATTGCGACGACAGATCACGGTCGATGGAGGGCAACGCGGATAGGCGCAGACACGGTACGATGCTGCCGACTACTATACGCGCGATCATTTGCGGTCCCTCGAATTGCGGTAAAACCAACGTTCTGATAAGTTTGCTGGAAAGTCCGCACGGTGTACGTTTCGAGAACGTGTACGTGTACTCGAAATCGCTGCAACAACCGAAATACCGATATCTGGAGAATTTATTAACATCAATCGACGAAATCGGCTACTACACCTTCTCCAATAACAGTGACGTCATTCCACCGAGCGACGCGTGTCCGAACTCGATATTCGTCTTCGACGACGTGGCGTGCGATAAGCAAGACACTGTGAGAGAGTATTTCTCGATGGGCAGGCACTCGAACGTCGACTGCTTTTATCTCTGTCAGACGTACGCGAGAATACCGAAACATCTGATACGCGACAACGCGAATCTGCTGATCCTATTCAAACAGGATGGTACTAATTTGAAACACGTGTACAACGATCACGTAAATACCAACATGTCGTACGATGAATTTTGCTCGTTGTGCCACGATTGTTGGCAATGCAAGTACGGATTCGTAGTGATAGACAAGGACAGCGCGCTTTCGAACGGGCGATACAGAAAAGGATTTAACGTGTTCGCGATACCGCAAAAGCGGTCAGTCGTCGTCGATACGTCGTCGAAGGTGAAACAACGTTAGTGTTACGGAGAAAGAGATCGACACTCTGCATAATTTTTTCCTCCCACGATGGCTGCGATCGACGGGAGCGAGACGATTCGCGAACGCGAGAAGATCGTGAAAGATATTGCGAAAACGAGTAATTCGATTCGCAAGAAACTTCGCGCTTTGAAGACCGGTAAGATCGAGAAGGACATTGAGTTGGATACGCACTTTAAACCTCTCATCGAGCCGTTGAAAAAGATCGTTGACAACTCGAGCTTGATCGCGGTGAAAAAAGAGGAGCCGACAGAGAGCGACGCTGACGTGAAAATCGAACCGCTATCCGTTCAACAGCGCGAAGAGGAGGTGGAGGATGCTACATCGAAGAGAAAGAAGAAACGATTAGACTCCTGGTCGGATCTTTCATTGACACCGCGTAAATCTAATCAATCGACAGTACTACCGATAACCGCTACACCGATAACCTCTACACCGACGCAAACCGTGCAAAGTACAAGTCCCGAATTTCTCAAAATCGTGGATGTTTTCGAAACCACGGACGACTCGATCGGGACGACCGTTAAAAAGCGGTTGCAAACGTCGAAGGGTCGAGAATGGTTTATAGAATCATTGCAAGATCACTTGGGTCCCCTGAGCCGAATTTACATCGCAGAGGTATTGAGCGCCTATCCAACAATAGACATAGCGTACGGCGTTTATCTCGGCAAGAATGAATTGATGCTCGGTAATAAACGTTTTGACGTGGACAAAGCGGATAACATTTATATCGACGGCGTACGATACGCCGGCACACCCGGTATTTACGAGTTGATCTTCAAAAGAGTACCCGATTACGATATCTACACGGAAGACGATATACAAAAGTACAAGAGCATACTGTTGGCAACGAGTGCTCATAAATACAAGCACGATCCTCACGAGCGACGAAAGGGCAACGTGGGATACAAGTATACACAGGTAATCGCACCGTTGATGTCGACCGAATCCAAGAAGAAAAAATCCGGAAAGGGATTATTCGCACCTCGCGCGATGACGCTAACCGATAATAAGATCGACTACGTGCACTGGGACGACCCCAACGAGCTGGTGGATCGTCTGCGATTGCTCGACGCTTCGCGTCAAGCTGGCAACAATGCCCACGACAACGAGATCATGTCGATCATCGAGGAACTTCGCGAGGCTGGGCTTATTATAAATTAAACGACGCGACAGCGATCCGTTCAATCGGTGTCGAAATGCCGATCAATAAATTTGGATTGTTCGAGCAGCGCGAAGACGCGACGAATACCATTTCCTATCATTATCGGTGGAGCGGATTAGTGAGAAATTTCGTGCGCGACAATGCTCTGTGTCGCGCCGCCACGGACTTTGATGCAAGATCGCGCAAGATTCGTCGCGTAGCGCAACCTGAGACTGACGGTGACGCTGTTAACAAAATATACGTTGATCAATGCTTTAAAAGTCTGACAGATCAATGGAAAGAGTCAGACGAGAAGCTTACCGCGTTCGAGAAGGATGTGCGAACGTTACAGGCTGCGGTGAACGAGCTTCGACGTGCAAATATTGATAGATTGGAAACGGCTAATGAAGGATGAAGAAACGGTTCAGCAGAAACGACTATCGAACGGCAACGAGTGAAGAGAAGCAACGGTTAATTAACGACGGTGACGAACAGCAACGAACGAATCGAGAACAGTTGTCGGACGGCTGTCGAGCGGTTCAAGAACGGTTGTCGGACGGTTGTCGAACGGTTCAAAAACAGGTTAGGAACGATTACGAGCGGTTTAGAAACAGCTGTGAACTACGCGGAGACAGGAAAGGCTACAAACAGCTAAAGAACGTCGACGACGACGACGACGATGAGTGACAAGAAGCAGTTAACTGACAACGACGAACGACAACGAACGGTTCGAGAACGGCTCGATATGGTTTCTGAGCGGTTCAGAAACAGCGATGAACGATGCAGAAACATAAACAGAAACGGTTACGTACAGCCAAAGAACGACAATCGACAGTCAACGAAACGCTAACCGAACATGAGACCGTTAAAATCGACCGATGTGGATAAAAATATCGAAAAGCGACGGTTGGTGGACGAATTGCACGCACCGGCGAGAAGAAATTTTCCCCGCAGACACGTCATAGTGCGAGGGTACGACGACCTGTGGCAGGCTGATATCGTCGAGATGCGTCCATACTCGCGTTTCAACGGAGGCTACCACTACATACTCACCGTCATCGATGTGTTGAGCAAGTACGCGTGGGCCGTGCCGCTCAAGGGTAAAGGTGGCAGCGAGACAGCTGACGCTATCGCTGAGATAATTCGAGATAGCGGAAGGTGCCCTAGTAATCTACAAACCGACATGGGGAAGGAATTTTACAACACCGACGTGCAACGTCTCGTGAGAAAACACGGTATAAATCATTATTCCACGTATTCGGTGATGAAGGCGTCGGTCGTCGAGCGATTCAATCGCACGTTAAAAAACAACATGTGGAAGATGTTTACGCTCAATGGAACTTACAAGTGGGTCGACGCGTTATCGCGACTCGTGTCGGATTACAATGCGCGCAAACATCGAACGATCGGCATGCGACCCGTCGACGTTACCCCCGCGATCGCCGAAAGACTCTTGGCTACGGTGTACAGCGCGATAAAGATCGCGGGCCCGGCAAAGTTCAAAACGGGTGACTCGGTACGCGTCAGCAAATACAAAACAATTTTCGAGAAGGGTTACACGCCGAATTGGACCACCGAGGTGTTTAAGATCGTTAAAGTGCAGTATACCAATCCCGTAACCTACCTACTCGAGGACTATCGTGGAAAATCCGTCGCTGGAGCGTTCTACGAGTACGAGTTGCATCGCGCGACTTATCCTGACGTGTATCTCGTGGAGAAAGTACTGCGCAGGAGGGGCGACGAGGTTTACGTAAAATGGCTGGGATTCGATGGATCACACAACTCATGGATACACAAGGACAATGTGATTTAATTCGTGTATACTGTATTTTATTCTTAATATAAAAATGATACATGTAATACATATAAAGTATATAATAAAAAAATATTAAATACTAAATACATGTGCGATATCTTTATTAATATCCCTTCTCATATATAATACGATATTTACTCGAGAACTATTGTGACTTTCGTGCTTCGTGGCGCCATATATAAGGGGTGTCGTCACACCACTCTGGGAGGGGGCCCCGGAAAACGCACTGTTCCCTCCGGGACCACGTTATACATACATTATATATACATTATATATACATTATATATACATTATATATACATACATACATACATTATATATACATTATATATACATATATATACATACATACATACATACATACATATACTACTGCATACGTTATACTATTACATACATGCATACATACATGCGTACGTTACAAAGGTATTCGGTAATGTCCCCACGGCAACGTATCGGTCGAATCCGGCACGATATATCGCTTATCGTCGTAGGGACTCAGAGCGATTTTCGTCTCGCTAATAGTGTACACTTCGTGCATTTTCGATCGTATGCACGACTGCGGTCGAGTCATTTCGATCTCATTGTTCAAACATCGCGTGTAGTCGTCGAATGTGATGGTGCGCGCGATGACGTTACTTTTGACACCTTTCGCTTTTTTACAAACTTTTTTGCCATCGACTCGCAAGGCGTACATTTTCGCCCTAAGTCCAACGAATCCGGTCATAATGGCCCCATTGTTTTCATCCTTCATCAGGCCCGGCACTTTTTTATTGACGAGAGGCATATCATAAGCGTTATCTACCGCGTAGTCACTTGTGTCGAACCGAGCTATATCATGTTTCATGTTCTCGTACGCGTCGTCGCACTTGATATGATAAATCAAACTGTCCGTGTCGGTATACATGATTCTACACGAGTCGCGGTACAGGGGAGACATGTATTCGTGGTGAAATTCGTACAGGCACACCTTCGACAAGTCGAGAATGCACATGCCGACGTAGATCGGTTTGTTGAATTTCACCTCGAGTTTGCGAAGTTCGATGGCTACCAGATTTTCGGAAAACACGCTACTGCTGTGGAAATTCGGTCGCGCGATCATTGCCTCCGCGCCGTATCTACCCTCCCACTTCGTCACTAATTTTACATCGACGTGGTTTCGTACATTCTCCATTGTTTTTCCAAAAACAGCGTTATTCATTAATTTATATAATGTTTTTTCGAACTCATTTTTTGCTTGTGTCCTGAATTTTGTATTGAGTTCGATGTAAGAGCAGAGCCACTCAGATTGAGCGAATTGTAATACGCGATGTATTTTAGTGACGCGAAGGCCATGACGCATGCACTGTTGCAGATTGCAATAATGGATGACGTAACGCTCCTTATCGTGCAGCGTGGCGAGAAGTTTGTCCTGCCGTTTGCCGGGCGGTTTATCACGCATCGGACAGAACGGTAGGTCAGCGTGCGCGTCATGTTTATCCTGCGGATACTCGAGATCGACCTCGAGAATATAGCCCGTAGACGAATCCAAAGCGATCGCGTTAACGTCGAAATTTGACGAGTCTTCGACCCATCGAAACTCCGCGTAGGGCAGTGGCTTACACATCGCCCAGCCGTACAAGTTGTTGACATTGAAGTACATTAGGTACGACGACGGTTTCGATGAATCGTACGACTTCATATACTTGTTGTTGGCCTTCGCGTATCTGCCGGAACATTGACTCAGCCCGCCACGAATACCACGTTCGACAAACATGACCATGTCAATGTCGGTCAGCAGTTCAAATTTGATACATGTATGTTTCAACATGGCGTCCCACGTAAAGCCTGGTAAAGTGTAGTAGTACGCGGGATCAAGTCCGTAACTCGCGACGCAGCTGTCGCGGAAATTTTCAAACACGTCGGCCAACAGCAAGACATCGGTTTTCAGGTATAGATCGCTGTATTCGCCCAGGGTTCAAACGGAGAATCGCTGCCATACGTTCGTGGCGTGCGCGTAATCGCTCTCGGATACGGTTTCACCGGTCAAGGAACTGTAAAATGAATCGCGCGGCGGTAAACACGTATCCTCCAGCTTTTCGACGCTGTCCACATATTCGTATGGAAAGACACCTTTTCGCGTCAATAATTTGAAATCGTCGTCGGATAACGCGGAAAATTTTGATCGTATAATTTTTAATTTATCATTATCTAAGAAGGATGCCAATTTTGCGAGACTCGCGCTCAGAAATTTGTATGAGTCGATGAATCTTAACTGTATATCGCTTCGCGAATCAGATATTTCCGCGGTGTCTTTCACGTGTTTAGTAAATGAGATGTACTTTTCCTTTGTTATAGGCAGTACATCGATTGAGCCTTCGAACGCGGCAGCTATCTCCTTGATAATAAAGTGTGCGTCATAGCCCGACAGATTGTGAAATATTACTGGGATGAAGTGAGGATCTTTATAATTCAGATTGCACGTCGAGTGTGCTGGACCTCTGTACCGTCCGGTCAGGTGGCAATGATCGCGCACTTTATTATCATCAGGCGCGAATTGTTGTTCGCATATGTGACATTTCGTCGCGCTGTGAAATGTCTCCCACTCGTCTCGCGTTAGGTCTACCATGCATACAATGTCGGACAAGATGTTCTTTACGCGATGCGCCAATCCGTTGAGTTCCTCGACGAACCACGCGACGCAGTCGTTATCGCGACGAAATCGATACGTTGATAACGTTTCGTCGTATGAGCACTGTAGTATGCTATACTACATACCCGATGATGTTGATAGGCGTATGACGCGTGTTCCGTCTCCGGTTGTGTCTTCTGCAGCACGCACTCCAGATCGGCGTACACCACGAAGGGAAGTCGCTCTTTCCTGCTGTGGTTCTTGAAGCTGAGCCACTTGTTGTTCTCGCTCGGTAGTCGGATTGCGCATTTGTTTACCTTTCGACATTCCACGGTGTGGGCTTCCAATTTCATGCTCGAACTAAAGTAGTGAAGACATCTGCAAAAAATGAAACACAAATATTATAAATTTTTTTACAAAAAATATAAAAAATGATATATATTATTAATAAAAGTATAGGTACTTACCGATCGCAAAAAAATTTTTTGTTCTTTTTCTTGCTCAATTGCGAGCTCACGAGGCGGGATAGATGTTTAATCCACGCGAAATGTCCAACATTGTCGTCTCGTGGGTCCTGCATGTACAGCAGATTCACATGTTTTTTATCACTCGTGCGGTCGGTAAGCCGTATCGGGAGAACGTTTGAAGTCTTCTGTCCCTCGATGATATAGACATTGACGGATATATCGTTGAGTCGTTCGAACTGTTTAATTTGCTTCAACGTCATTGGGAACTCAATGTCTCGTAAATTCAGTACCGTTGAATAATGCGGGTATGAAGATTCCCGTTCTGGATGTCTTTCGGCTGGATGCAAAGCAGCCGTCACGGCCCACGCAAAACACGCATTGTCCATAGACAGCACATTGATCACCGCGTGCTTCAATTTAATGTCTTCAGGCAATTTTATGTGACACCCCGCGCGCAAAGGATTGTACTTGTTGACGCTCACCGTCAAATTGAGGATTCGAGTCAACGCCCAACCACTGTCGCGTTCCTGGAACTCCTCGAGTTTCGCTAATGTGGGCTCGATAACGTGTAGCTCGTACCACTCGCGCAAGTGCGATGTACCACAGAGTTCTATGTTATTTGTACATATACTCTTATTGGCACGTTTATCACCCGCCACAAACTCCCCGTTGAACGCGGTGTTCACTTTGACACAGTTATGTGTTTTTATACTGTCTCGCACTCGCTTGCACACGACGCTGCAGGCGTCTTCCAAAAACTGTCGCGGTTCTATATGGTCTATATTAATCCGTACAAAATTACCTTTTTTAAAAAAAGGTAAAAAAAGGCGCCAAGTACACGCATAGTAGTGTATATGTAGTTATCTAAAAAAAAAAGAAAGTGGTAGTATTATACATCGAAAAAACCTAAGTAACAAGTGGTAGACGTAATCTTTATATCTCGAAAAATCTTGAAAAAATCTAAGCAGTAGTATCTTTATTTCCGAAAAATTATAACCCAAGTGATACACATCACAAAATTATGTTACCTTATCAAAAAGAAGAGTCGCGCTTCAAGTGATCTATTACAATTACAAAAAAGAAATGATATCACTTTAAATTACAGCGCCAATTACAGAGAGAACATATATATTGCTTCAAAAAATAATTGTTGCACTACTTTGAAAAATTTTTACATTGTGTCAATTAGAAAAGTATGCATGATAACAATTTTATAAGATTAAAAAATTTTATTTAAATTTAACAAGGGAATACAAGATATTTAAATACAAAGTTTACATGTGTATTTTTTAGTGGTCACAAAGAATTACAGAGGTACACAGTACAAAATAAAAATATTTTATTAAAATAATAAATTTTTCTTGTAAAAAAACTTGGCGCTGCTAGAAATTTTAAAATGACCTCGAAATTTTAAATAAATAAATAAATTTATCCTTTACTTAATGATAAGCCGCATTATCCGCCGTCCGCGTCGTCACCCGCACACCCATATCACTCACTCGCACATCTACGCTGATAATCATTTAATATTACTCCCATCGCATTATTTTCTGAATTATTTTTATTTATTGTTGTCCTTATTTATTTAAAATTTCGAGGTCTAGCAGCGCCAAGTTTTTTTACAAGAAAAATTTATTATTTTAATAAAATATTTTATTTTGTACTGTGTACCTCTGTAATTCTTTGTGACCACTAAAAAATACACATGTAAACTTTGTATTTAAATATCTTGTATTCCCTTGTTAAATTTAAATAAAATTTTTTAATCTTATAAAATTGTTATCATGCATACTTTTCTAATTGACACAATGTAAAAATTTTTCAAAGTAGTGCAACAATTATTTTTTGAAGCAATATATATGTTCTCTCTGTAATTGGCGCTGTAATTTAAAGTGATATCATTTCTTTTTTGTAATTGTAATAGATCACTTGAAGCGCGACTCTTCTTTTTGATAAGGTAACATAATTTTGTGATGTGTATCACTTGGGTTATAATTTTTCGGAAATAAAGATACTACTGCTTAGATTTTTTTAAGATTTTTCGAGATATAAAGATTACGTCTACCACTTGTTACTTAGGTTTTTTCGATGTATAATACTACCACTTTCTTTTTTTTTGAGATAACTACATATACACTACTATGCGTGTACTTGGCGCCTTTTTTTACCTTTTTTTTAAAAAAGGTAATTTTGTACGGATATCACGCCTTTTTGTAGTATTACGCATTTTATAAACAGTATGTACAGGGTAAAGCTATTTGGAGGTATAATACTACCACTTTGTTTTTTTCGAGGTAACAACATAACAGGGTAACAACATAATACATATACACTACTATGCGTGTACTTAGCGCCTCCTTTTACCTTTTTTTTTTAAAATGTGTATACACATAATAAAAATGCGGAATTATTTGTGTCAGACATAATTTTAATTCATCCAATTTTTATTATGTCTAGACATAATTTTAATTCGTCCAATTTTTATTATGTCTAGACATAATTTTAATTCAGCGAATTTTTATTATGTCATGACATAATTTTAATTCTGCCGCTAGGGAATTTTTAAGTCGATTCTTATGAATCAAGCTTGAATTCGATGACGGGTTCCAGATAGTGCGCTCTATAGTTTTCGGTGTCCAGGTGTAATAATACGTTGAATTCGATGTCTAGGTGTCCCACGTTGCCGATGACGTGGTCCACATAGTGCGCTCCGTAGTTTTCGGTGTCTACGTGTATTAATACCTCGAATTCGATATCTACGTGTCCTACATTCAGATTTAAAGTTATTAATACACCTAGACACCAAAAACTACGAAGCGCACTATGTGGACCTCGTCATCGACAACCTGGGACACGTAGACATCAAATTCGAGGTATTATTACATCTAGACACCGAAAACTACGGAGCGCGCTATCTGGACCTCGTCATCAGCAACCTGGGACACCTAAACATCAATTTCAAGATATTAATACACGTAGACACCGACAACTACGGAGCGCACTATGTGGACCTCGTCATCGGCAACCTGGGACACCTAGACATCGAATTCAAGATATTAATACACGTAGACACCAAAAACTACGGAGCTCACTATCTAGACATTGTCATCGGCAGCCTGGGACACCTAGACATCGCATTCAACGTATTATTACACCTGGACACCGAAAACTACGAAGCGCACTATGTGGACCTCGTCATCGGCAACCTGGGACACCTAGACATTGAATTCAACGTACGATTACACCTGGACACCGAAAACTATGAAGCGCACTATCTGGATCCCGTCATCGGCAACCTGGAACACGTGGACATCGAATTCAAGGTATTAATACACGTAGACATCGAAAACTACGGAGCGCACTATGTGGACCTCGTCATCGGCAACCTGGGACACGTAGACATCGAATTCAACGTATTATTACACCTGGACACCGAAAACTATGAAGCGCACTATCTGGATCTTGTCATCGGCAACCTGGGACATGTGGACATCGAATTCAAGGTATTAATACACGTAAACACCGAAAACTACGGAGCGCACTATGTGGACCTCGTCATCGGCAACCTGGGACACGTAGACATCGAATTCAACGTATTATTACACCTGGACACCGAAAACTATGAAGCGCACTATCTGGACCTCGTCATCGGCAACCTGGGATACTTGGACATCGAATTCAAGCTTGATTCATAAGAATCGACTTAAAAATTTCCTAGCGGCACTTTCTGCCAAGCGTAGAGAACCTTCTTTTCCGGCAGCGGTGGTAATACGATGTAAGGATACGAAATCTCTCCAGATAAACATGAAGGAATTGACTCAATATATATTATATAAGTATATACCTAATTTACCTAAAATACCTAAATAGAAATCTTACTCCTGACCGATAAGTTTATCGACCTAATTTCGAAATACGCGCGCGATATCGAAACTGGCGATACCTGCGCCGCCAGCGTCGAAAAAGTGAAAGTAACGTTTCTGATTATGACGTCATCATACAAGAACGTCGGCGTTAGAAGTAGTATCTTAAAAATAAATTTTCACATTTGGACTTTGCGTCGCAATATCTCCGCTCGTAGGGCACGTAGCGGAATATTATGAGAGAAACCCCCCCCTAATTGGACCCCAAGCTATCGATCAAGCCTACTTAGAACTTGATCCGTTCACTCGTTATCGAGATCTCAACATCTCGAGTACTCGCAACCCGTCGCGTCGCGTAAAAGAGTCACGGTCGGTCTCGCTCCGCGTGTACTTGGCGCGAGACACTACCGTGTCTCTTGATTACCGCACCGGTTATTATACGCTTTTTGAACGCGGCGTCGATCTCTCGCCATACGAGTTCTGTCGCGCGCGTGTCACCACTGGTACCGGCGTTCGCATAATCACCACCGCTATGGATAAATTGTCTTTCCAATTGCGACTTCACACCCTCGAGTCGCGCAATTCTGGCAACCAACGATTACCTCTGCCAGATCGTTGGATTGTCGGAGAGCCGCTGACGTTTGGCACTACAACGTGTCTCGAGCTGCTCGATGAATTCCGCGCATTGCAGCGCCCATGTGAAAAATTCATCCACGGTAGCTACTTGGTCGGACAGCTCCAATAGATCGCGTTCAGTTTGCTCGAATTGATCCATGTTTTATCTACTCAGATTTAGGTTGTTCATCACCACGAAGTTCACTACTTTCTTCGATTTCATCGATGTCAATTTTATAGTCCGGTGTCCATGAGCGATTACATGTCATTTCTTCTTGCTCAATGTTATAAAACATAATGTTCACGTCGCAACCGATGTATCACTCTCAAATCGTATGCTAATGCGGCTCGATGCGCTTCATCCCTCATTATATATACCTTTACCCTCTCTCTCGCTCCAATTGATAGATCATTTCTTCCTTTGTCTCGCGTACTGCGTCGTAAAAAATAGCGTGAAACTGTTTAGTCTACGCGCGATAACCACCCCCTTTTCCTAGAAATATGTTGTTTACGTCGAACGTGTCCGGACAGGTTCGATTGTTTATTCTACGCGATAACACCCCCCTTTTCCTAGAAAAAACATTTGCTCACGACGAACATGTCCCTACAGGTTCGATGCGTTATCGGGTCGATCATCGTCCCGATGACGTCATTTCTTCCTTTGTTTTTTTCACGTACTGCGTAGATGGATTGTTTTTTAAGTATAAATCATACTATATTTTCTTCGAGCGCATTTCTATTCGAGCCGTATATGCGACGTCCGCTGGAGCATCGGTTGCATTATCGCATATCATAACATAGAAGCGAGGTGCCGCGATGTTCCGGCGAACCTCGGCGCTCGCCTTTGTAGTGCGAGACATATTTTGTCTTACGACTATCAGTTTTATACACCGCCATTATATTTTTTCTCTGGCGACTTCTGCAACCGTCATTGAATTCAGTCTCGTCGAGTCCTCGCAAAGTGTTACATGTATATCTTTTTTTATAAAGTTTCTTGTGTACGAACGTGTTTTTTTGTTTTCGGGTGAATAAATTAAGTTTCTTGTAATGCCTCCGCGCGAACCTTTTGTGCCTATAGACATAGAAGACAGTGAAATTTTGAGGGGGCCCGACGCTCCCCAGTTTGAAGACGTTATAGAGGCGTTTGAAGGCGCTCTTCCCGCGCCCCGGCTCCCAACAGTTCAGGTGGGCACGCCACCCGGTGTTTCACGCGGGCGAGCGCTGCGGAACGCTCTCAACCTCCCGGCCATCGGACGGGGGCGGGAACAACCCGCGCCCCGGCTCCCAACAGTTCAGGTGGGCACGCCACCCGGTGTTTCACGCGGGCGAGCGCTGCGGAACGCTCTCGGCCTCCCGGCCATCGGACGCGGGCGGGAACAAATTTACGCCGACTCCCTCGCGTTGAGACGGATGCCGGCGAGTCGCAGCCATGGGGCCCCCCCTCGGCGTAGATAGAGGTATTTTCTTTTTTGTTTCTTTTACCTAAAAATTAATAACGTGGGAGCGAGAGAGAGAGAACCGCGCGAGGAAAAGAGAACGCCAACGAAAATAACAAGCTTTAAAAGTATTTAACTGTTTAATGATTTTTGTTAAAGCGATTGCGGCCCCCGCGGACCCCCACGCGGCTCCCGCGGACCCTCGCGCGGCCCCCGCGGCCCCCGCGGACCCCCACGCGGCTCCCGCGGACCCTCGCGCGGCCCCCGCGGACCCCCACGCGGCTCCCGCGGACCCTCGCGCGGCCCTCGCGCGGCCCCCCGCGGCGCGACCGCGACCGCGACCGCGACCGTGACCGCGACCGCGAACCCGCGGCGCGGGTGAGTCATCCCGGTGATTCATTTCCCCTTCCCCTCCCCCCGCGAAATCCAATATTTTTAAAAATTATATACTCCCCCCCTTACCCCCCACAAAATCAGATATTCTTGAAAATCCGATTTTCCCTCCCCTCACTTCCCGCGAAAATTCAATACCCCCCTCCCTCACCCCCCTCGGAGCCCCCGGGACTGAACCCGTCTACTACACCTACTCCCTGTTAACACCAAACCAACATCCAACGATAAGGATCAATCTCCAACCTACACTAAACATTGAGGCTTAATCCCCAACCTACACTTATCATTGAGAATAAACTCCCAATATACACTCATCATTGAGGATTAAACCCACAACTTACTTAAACCTTTATAGTGGTCAACACTCAATCTACACCTTTTAAGTGTTGACACTTAACTTTGATGACAAACACTAAACTTACGCCCAAACTTGAGTGTTAACTCTCAAATTTCGTCGTAAGTTTAGTGTTAACACTTAAATTAGGATGTTAACCATCAAAGTTGAGTGTACTTTTTCATAAGAGTTGTAGTGTATTTATTTTCATTTGTTAGTTTATAATTAATTTTTAATTAATTATTTATATGTAGATCATGAAACTAGCCGACATATATTATAAAATTAAAAAATTTGAACATTACTTCCTTACAATTTTCAAGTATACAAGTTATAAATTTGCACGTTGCTTAATCAATATTTTATTTTGCTTATAAAGCTTCTTCTTATGAGGAAGCCTATTTTTTTATGTATAATTATTAGTAGATATTTATTAATTTGGTTTCCTCATAGAGGAAGCTTTATGAGCGAAATAAAATGTTGATTAAGCAACGTGCAAATTTATTATAATTTGCATATCTTGAAAATTGTGAAGAAGTAATGTTCAAATTTATAATTTGTACACTTGAAAAGGTAATTATTTAGAATACGCGCTGCACCTCGAATATCAATAAAATTATGCTCATTTGACGCGTTTTGACACGAAACGAAAGAATCTAGCAGAAAAATGCAAAGCAAGATATTTAGCGTTAAAGTTGACGACTCTCAGGTTAGAAATCCTGTCATACCGACGTGATGTAGCGACCATGAACATGCCCCGCGGCCACATGCGCATGCTGTATTAGCTCTGTGGCCACATGCGCATGCTCCGTGGCCGCACGCGCATGCAAAAGTGCGCGAATTTGAAACGTATATGCATACTTATAATGCATAAATATAAATATGTACTTTTCACATACCAACTATTCTCTGCTTTAACAAATTATTTCTGCTACAGATATTAAGAGTCGAAGTTAACGAAACAGAAATAATTTGTTAAAGCAGAGAATAGTTGGTATATGAAAAGTACATATTTATATACCAACTATTCATAGAACATATAAATACGTACGATGAATAAGTACATATAAACATGTACTTTTCATATACCAACTATTCTCTGTTTTAACAAATTATTTCTGCTACAAATATTAAGCGTCCAAGTTAACAAAACAGAAATAATTTGTTAAAGCAGAGAATAGTTGCAGGTATATGAAAAATACATATTTATATACCAACTATTCATAGAACATATAAATGTGTACAATAAATAAGTACTGTGACGTTGCGGCTCGCCGCATCGTCGCGGCGCCCCGCCGCCGTCACAAGACGCGGAATTTCGCGCCCAGGGACGGACCAGGGAGGCAACGGCGAGATCTCCAGGGGTCGTATTTAATCGCGTTTCCGCATTCTGATTACTTTCTTTTGTTTTTATGCAATGTAATACGCGCGGCACCTCACCCACACCACGGCAAACCTTCGAGGGAGTAATCGGCGAAGGAAATCAAGGACGATTGATAACCGAGGAGGGGTGGCAGGCACGGAAGCAGCAGAGATCACGGGCTGGCGAGAGCAACGCGGCAGGCGTGCGGCACGTGAGGCAGCGACGGACGAGGCCGCCAATAGCGGGGCCCCAGACGCCTGGGTAAAACCCGGCTACAGCAGAGGATCTCCAAGAAACATCGACCTACGGGGTGACTGATCACCGCCCCAGGGTCAAACCGGAGGCACACCGGCGCGAACCGAGTTCCGTCCGCTGCTAAGGACAGAATTGAGGAGTCGTACGCCGCCGAGGGACCGTTGCACGCCCCCGAAGGATCTCGTATCGACAGCACTGCGCCGGGACACCGCGGGCTTGCAAGCTCGCGCCCGATTGGCTCGCGCGCCCCTCAGGAAGGGGTACCGTATCGATTCCGCAATCGAGCGGGTCTAGCGTTTCACTCTCTGGTCGTCCGTCGGCACGATACGTTTGTAAGATACGCGATAGCCATGTAAATCGCGATATGTAAAGCCACGACACCGCCCTCCGGTGCACGCTCTCGCTCGGGATAACGTATGTTAAGATTGAGTGTAATTTCGCGATCGATAACGAGAGCGAAGGGCCTCGGGATGGTATCGTGGCCGCGGAACCGTGGCACAAGCGTTGTGGCGAATCCCTGGAGATCGCGATAGGCGTTAATGAGTTCGATATCGCGAGTATATTGCGTTGTCCTCGCGACCTTGGTGTACGGCCGCATACGAGCCGGTAGTTCGTCAATTGCGTTACCGTTTCTTCGCGTCGGGAAATTCTGGTGTTCGAGCGTCGGTGTTAGCGTATCGATTTGTGTTCGGATCTCGTTATTACGGGTTGATATACTCGCGTTAAGAAATTACCGGCGTTCACACGCTTCGTGCGTTTAGATGTTACTTGCGCAGTTCTTCCTGGCGTTCCGTGGTTATTAGACGCGTACTTCGAGTCAAAGGTGGTGTGGCCTTCTCCACACCTGGCGCCCAACATTATTAGCGATATCGCGACTTGCTTGGTTAAACGACTCGGCGCCTCCCCGTTGCGCCCGAGCCGAATATCTCGCGTTAAGTTAAGATATCATTGCGACAGAGTTTTCGTACGGTTCCGGACGTGGTTTTCACGCAATCCAAGCGTGACGTACCATTATTTCGCGACATTTTGCGTTGAACCTCACTCTCATTAGTGATATTAAGTGTAGTATTCTTGCGTGTTATAATTTCCGACTCGAATTATTAACTGTTTGAGAATAGAATCTTCAGCGTGTTTATTAGAGACTCAATTCCTTGATTTGTTTATTGAATTTATTTTCTCGACAACCAGTACTCAATAAATGTTATTTTCTTTGTTATCTGACTGAGTATGAAATTATCGTGTCACCCCGCCGGATATCGCGCTGCCCTTCATTAACCCCGCCCGTGATTAGGTCAAGCTAGCCGATTCCACGCACCTCCACACACGTCGTTTTGCGTCTCGTTTAGGTTTTCGCGATTTCGTGGACGCGAATGTACGCGTCTGGCGCCCAACATTCGGAACCTTTCGTGGAGTATCGGAGGTGCGAGGAAACCACTGGAGAGGCCTACTATCCCGCTCTCCTAAGTCCTTTTGATCCGGCACACGTCCCGGAGCGGTCCGGGAGTGCAAAAAGTCGTGACAGTACATATAAATATGTACTTTTTATATACCAATATGCTACTCGTGAAATGAAAAAAAAGGTGCTCCGAAATGATACCCTAATATATATGTAAGCCACTTTGTAAGGAACTTAAATGGAGTGAAGGTTCGGTTCAAGAATCGGCACGCAAGATGCAGTAATCAACTGTAATATTAATGATGTGTACACATTAGCAAAGGCCTGAGATATTACAGTAAACGAGTAAACTTAAAACTAACCTGAATCAATACAATTGCCGATAGCAAGCCTTTATCTACCTCCGTACGATAACATCAATGCTCTCGGAGTCTTGTTACATACTGACTCTCACGCACGAGTCGACCAGCGGCGACAAAGCCAAGCTTGATAACTTACAAGCTTACATCCCCCCTTTTAAGACCGAGGGTACACTCCATCGGATTGAGGAACAAGCTTGCTAGCATGAAAAATATTTGACTCATTTTTTCTAAATCTACTATCTAACAAAAACATTACATCAGAAATTTTATCTTTAATTTTAAAAGGACCTGCTCTAATTGGATCTATTTTATCTTTGTTCAATTTATTAACGCTTTGTACATAGACTAAATCTCCTACTTTATAATCTATCCGTTTTACATTCTTATCGTAATATTCCTTATTCTGATTGTGAATTTCTTTTGAATTTCTAAAAACTATTTTTCTATTGTTGACCAAATTTGTCAAATTATTATCGTTTACTTCATCGGGTAAAAATGAATAGTTTAGTCCTGTCAGCAAATAATTAGGGGTGAATCCGGTCGAACTGTGAATTGTGTTGTTGTAATCTTTTACACATTCCTCTGCTACCTGAGGCCATGATTTATTTTTATTCTCATAAATTTTACATCGTATTCTGTTTACCAAAGTCTGATTTGTCCTTTCGTTTAGTCCATTAGAAAACGAACAATCCACTGCTGTAAAAACCAATGCTACTTTCTGTTTATTTAAATATTGCTTAAACTGTGCCGAGTTTATACCTGGATACTGATCTGATAAGACTAATTTAATACTCCCATTTTTTTCTACTTTCTTAATTAATTTTATGAAATCCTTTGCCACTTGAGTCTTTGAAGTTATTATGTAAGCAAATCTTGTGAAATGATCCACCGCCAAATGTAAATATTTTTTTGTACTTTTATTGCCTTTGAAACCTCCTATTGTGTCTATAGACACTATTTCGAGAGGTTCCTTTGCTGGACCGAGTTGAGACAAAGGTGCTTTAAAGCAGCCTATTTTTGATTTGTTTTTAATGCACGTTTCACAAGATCTACAAGTCAATCTTATGTGTTTATACATATTTTTAAAATAAAATTTTTGGCCAAAAGTTAAAATTAAATGTTTTGTGCCTATATGACCCTGATCAACATGTATATCAGTAATGAGCGACTTTCCGAATTCTTCAGTGATCCATATTTTCTCTCTATTATTTAAAATTTTATAAATTATATTATCTTTAATAATGCATTTATCATCGATCTTTAACAATTTCTGATTTTCTTTGATATCATTCAATTTCAATAAATTCGAAGTTTTAATCACAGAATCATTATCTGTATCCTCGTGTGATTCCAAAACCGGATTTCTAGACAAACAATCAGCTTCAATATTGTCTTTACCCGGATTATATACAATTTCGAAATCAAAATGTGAAATATAATTCAAAATCTGCACTAGTTCCATATCATTACTTTTTTTTATATTGAAATTTTCCAAGGGTCTGTGGTCCGTAAATACCAAGAACTTTTTCCCCAACAATTGAAATTGCCAATATAAAATGGCTTCTTTAATGGCTAAACATTCTATAAAAATGGCTTTCTTCTTTTTCTGAGCCTCTGTCAACTTTCTAGAAAAGAAAAACACCGACTTCAAGGAATTATCTTCCTGTGGCTGCTTCAATATTGCTCCAACTCCTTCAATACTTGCATCAGTGAAAATAAATATTGGAGCCTCTGGATCAAAAATTGCCAAAGCAGGAACTGTACACAAATATTCTTTTGTCGAATTAAAACTGTTCCTACACTCTTCAGACCAATCGAAAGATACCTTATTTCTTAACAAATTTCTCAAAGGATCCAGTAAGACAACATGATTTGGTATGAACTTCAAATAAAAATTAATCTTACCTAAAAATTGTCTAACTTGTGTTTTTGTTTTGGGTGTGGGAAACTTCTTAATGGCCACTAAATTATCATTTATTGGTTTAATCCTATTGCTTCCAATTTCGTATCCCAGATATGTTATCCTTTCTTGGGCGAACTTACATTTATTTTTATTCAATTTAAAACCTTGTTCATATAGTGCTTGCAGTACTTGCTCTACATGGTATACATGCTCTTCGTAAGTCTTAGAGAACACCAATATATCGTCTATATAATTTACTGTGTAAGCATCTAACTTGTTTTTTCTTATCACACCTGCTAAAACTCTTTGAAAAATAGCAGGAGCAGACTTCAAACCAAAGGGTAAACATTTCCACTGCCAGTGTCCGTGATGCGTCACAAAAGCCAACTTATATCTGTCCTTTGCACGCACCGGAATCGACCAAAACGCCGAATTCACATCCAATTTTGTAAAGAATTTACAATTTCTGGCGCGTATAGTAAGATCATCTATCCTTGGAAAGGGCTGACTTTCTGGCACTACTATTTTGTTTAACTCTTTAAAATCAATACACAAGCGTGATCTTTTTCCTTCTTCTCTCTTGAAAACCATGGTTACGGGAGCTGCATAAGGACTGCTTGACTCCTCTATTAAACCTGCATTTAACAAATCTTCTATTTGTTTCTCTATTTCTAATTTATCTTGAAATGAGCATCTATAAGGTTTCTTTGAAATATATCTATTTTCTGTCAGTTTCACTGTGGCTTCATAATCCTTTACTGTTCCTATATCAAACTTTGATTTGGCAAAGATTATTTCCTTTTTTTTTATAATACTCTCCATTCTATTAGTACTTATTTCAATAATGTTATTTTGCTTATCTAAATTTTTTTTTTCTTGCTTTGTGATATAATCAAATTTTCATCCTGACAGAGCTTGAATTTTTTTATTAAGTCTAATCCTAATAGAAATTCACAATCAAAGCCTTCCTTAACAATAAAAAACTGAAAATCCTCTTCTAAGTTACAAATTTTAATACGTATTGTTACAATCCCCTCCGTTTTCGCCGTTCCTGCTACACCTTTAATGGTATCTCTCCCACCTATTATTTGTTTAATATTTCTTTTATCATTCAAAAATGTACTACTAACTAGAGAAACATTGGATCCGGAGTCATATAAGCCAGTTGCTGGGCAACCATTTGCAAAAATCTTAATTTTAATAAGTGGGAGGACTATTCGTTTTTTGTCTCCTCATAACTTGCTACTACTTCCTGTATTTCATTATTATTTGTAACCTTGATATGTTCGTTTTTTAAATTTTTAATTTGCCTATCTTTATTACGGCATGCACTTTCTGAATGAAATCTATTTTTGAAACCTAACCTATCACAAATGCTACATGGTCTTTTTTCATTTAGAGTTCTTTTGTTTACATTATCATTTTTCGATTCGTTAATCTTACCAAATTGTTTTAATTTTGACATTAAATTTTCTATATTTATAATAGATTTTCTATCTAACTTATTTTGGATAAAATTTGGTAAGCTAATTACAATCATGTTAATTTGTGTGTTTATAGACAAGCTATCATCCGCTTCTAACAATAATCTTCTTTTCTTCAACGCATATTCTAATAGCGAGCCATTATAAAACTTAAAGTTATAAGCATACGTTATATCTGTCCAGATAAATATCCTCAAGTTCCTTAGATAGAGTCAGTACAACATTGCGAAATTTATTGCGAACCCTTAAGCTTTTAACGACATTTTTCACAATTGGAATTTCAAAAAGCTGTTTATGTTGAACACTAGTCTGCTTATCTGCTGGGAACAAAAAACTTTCCTCTTGACCAAGCAGCTGAATTCTTTTCACTTTAACTACGGTGCTTCTCGCATCCTGCACCAGCCTCCGAGACAAAATAAAACTTTGCTTTATTCTCCATTGTATTGATTTGTAAGCCACTTTGTAAGGAACTTAAATGGAGTGAAGGTTCGGTTCAAGAATCGGCACGCAAGATGCAGTAATCAACTGTAATATTAATGATGTGTACACATTAGCAAAGGCCTGAGATATTACAGTAAACGAGTAAACTTAAAACTAACCTGAATCAATACAATTGCCGATAGCAAGCCTTTATCTACCTCCGTACGATAACATCAATGCTCTCAGCTCGGAGTCTTGTTACATACTGACTCTCACGCACGAGTCGACCAGCGGCGACAAAGCCAAGCTTGATAACTTACAAGCTTACATATATATATATACATATCCCAGCAAACGCAAAAGGATTAAAAGATAAAATTTTGTAATACCTTTGAATCCCTTTTTTGGCGGAATTAGATGAAATTAGATGGGATTCGAAATGTGATGGTCCAATCCCATGGAATCTAAAAAAGAAATTTTAAATTCCATCCAATCCTATGGAATCCGTAAAGGTTATGGAATTGCATGGCATTAGATGGTTAGGAAACGTCTCGCGCCTCCGTTGGGCGACCAAGCGCCGTTGTTCGTCGGTGAGCTTTTGTGTATGCCTAAGGGCATTACACGCACTACTGCCGACGGGCAATTAGCCCGAAAATGAAATTTGTAAGATCTGTCAGGCACTGTAGGGGGTCCCTTTACATATCGGTCGAGACGAAACTTTGAACTCAAGAAGATGCCGCGGCGATGCGACGCCTAGCGGCGTCGACGCGAATTGCCGGTAATGCGCGTAGATACCGCGCGGGCGTGTACTATTGTTGGCGCGTACCGCCACAGAGTTCAACACGGACACTTTTCAATCTCTATCCTGGCATTCAATGGTATTCATTTTATTGTCAGAATAGACGGAATTCAATGGAATTCAATACGGAAATTTTTAATTCCTAGTTTGGCGTTCAATGGTATTCATTTCGTTAACGGAATCAATGGTATTCAATGGAATTCATCATGAAACTTTCCAATCCCTAACCTGGCATTCAGTGGTATTCATTTCGTTAACGGAATCAATGGTATTCAATAATTCATCACGAAACTTTCCAATCCCTAACCTGGCATTCAGTGATATAATATTTTTGTGTCAGAATTAGATGGAATTCAAAAAAGACAAATTCTTTCCAAAATAAGGAATTCCATGATATTGAAACTATTTCGATCCCTTTTTTGGACAGAATGGAATTCGGAAAGTCCTTAATTGAATTCCTGGCAATCCTGTTTTAATTCTTTTCAATCTTTTTTCGTTTGCTGGGATATACATATATATATATATATATATATATATATATATATATATATATATGTATATACCATAGACATATTATATCTAGACCGAGCATATGCTCAAAAAGGAGTGGGGGTATAGGCGACGTAGAAAGAGAGACACTCTGTTGTGTGGCTGTTCGTTCTCCCTCGTTTCGCGCATGCGTACGCAAAATAACCGTGATGGGAGGGAGGCATTAAGAAAGAGGAGCGAGGTGGAACAAGGAAGTGAAACGACTGAAATGGAACGGCTAGAAGTGCTGAAATTGGTTATGGCCGTATAAGTGCGTATAAGCGGAAACCGCGTTGAACAAAGTGAAGTGTTGGAACGCGTTTAACGTGCGTGAACGTGCTAAAAGTGTGGCTAAAATTGCAAAAAGTGGTGAATTGCTATATATGTTGGAAAGAATTCGATCCTTCGTTTCCACGACAGTTTCACAGGTAATGTGTAAATCTGGAAGTGGTTAGATTTTATCACGTGTATTTCTTTATATAAAAATATTATACGTCTCGAAATTTAACATCTCGACGATTGATCTAAAAAGTGCTGTGTCCGACAAACCAAGTTGGCTCGCAGTTTTTCATATCGGATGTTCATATCGGAAAGATCAAACAATGTTAAATATTGTAAAGTCGGTTTAAAGTAATTATTTCTGTTAATAATCACTGGCGGAATAAATATATTATTCGGTATAAAAATATTCTTTAGCTTTAATTTAAAATAATGTATAGTATTATGTTTAGTTTTCCGAAAGATGCAGAAAGGCGAGAAAAATGGTTTGCTAGCATTGGGTACACTATCAGTGCTTACAAAAATGCAAGAATTTGCAGTGATCATTTTGCACATAAAGATTATTATTACTGTGGCACACCTGTACCATGTAAAAGATTATACAAAACTGCAATTCCATCTATTTTTATGCAAAAGTAACAATAGACTTTTCAATAAAATAAGATTACGATTTTTTTTTTTTTTTTTTTTTTTTTTTTAAATAAATTATACTTTTATTAAGGTTATATTATTTATTGTTACTATAATAAAAGGTTATTACATAAAAATTGTATATATAGATATACATATATTTTATACATAAAGCATCAGATATAAAGAAATGTTTTTTGTTTCATATAGATCTCGTCAAAACAAAGAAAACTCAAGCAATATAACAAACACACAAGACAATCAAGATTCAATAATGGATATCGAACATGATACTACTAATGGTGACAATAATACTACAAACAGAGAAAACACAAGCAATATAACAAACACACAAGACAGTCAAGACTCAATAATGGGTATCGAACATGATACTAGTAATGGTAACAATAATACTAGTAATGGGGCAATACTTTCAAAAAGAAATAGCAGTGGGAAAAGGTAAGACAAACACAAAAATAAACATTCTAATTTGTTCCAATTTGCAAATATTATAAATAAACTTTTGTTTCAGAAAACGATGTAATATTGACGAAGTTGAAAAGGTTTTCGTCAAAACTGGTAAACATAATGTAGAATGTTTAAAAAAAAACAGAGTTCACTAGTTATGCTTGGATAACATTTACAAAATATCTACGATATAATAGATATTTAAACAAAGTGTCTGTTGCACGAAAGTCAAAATTAGAAAAAAAATTAATATCGCTGCAATCTATGACACAAATGTTGAAAGCTAAAAATTTGGTAACAGAAGATGTTGCAAATGCCCTAAAGGTTAGTAATTAATAATGCCTTTAAACTGCAGATTTTTATGTATTTCGTAATTAATGAATAACTTAAAATACTTGTAAATTATATTTCAGTTAACAGTAATTGTTACGAATATAAAACTATAACATAAAAATGTGCAGTCCATATTGATATTTGTACAGAAGTCATTTAATAGATTGCCAACCAGCAAGTATTATACTTAAGTATTTGTTAATATAAGCACTGCTGAGATTAAAATTGTATTTAGGACAATAATGAGAATAAATGTAGATATAATATAAAGAAAGTAGGTAAAGAATAGTATGTAATTATGTAAATGTAAAAATAATTATGTGAATCTGTTTGCACAAGCTCGCGCACAAACCTGAACTCGAGAATTTGTTGAGGAAGGAACAAATAAAAAGAATCCGTTTATTGAGAGAGAGATTGTGTTTAGTGATTTATGTAATTAAGAAAATTGATATCGGGCAGAACTATACAAAGAATACCAACATTTGTTGCCTAGGGGAAGGGAAACTGCCCAAAAACCTTCCCAGTATTCGTGAACAAAATTACAATACAAAAGAAAATAATTTGGTATCTTACAAGAAAATAAGCTGTACAAAGTATAAGACAAAAGAAAATTATTAGTATAGAACAGTCCTTTCCTTAAAGATATGGCAGAATATACTTTGAATTTTTACTGAGGTATTTCTTTATCATATAACAAGATTCGTTATAAAAAGAATTGTAATAGTATGTTCTCATATAATTTATCTTGACGTAGTCAAGCTCAGAATTAGTTGTTCTTTTCTAAAGAAAGGATCATTTGAAACTGTAGGCTATTCGGTAACGGCGACTGTATGCTTGGCGGGGTGAACAGGAAAACACAAGGATTTCTCGAATACTCTATATATATATTTGTCCTCTGTACACTTAAACACGTCTTGACTCTACGACACTACGAGCTCTTCTGTACACGACCGAGACGACCGCAACGCAGACAATGACCGCACGTAAGCGTGGCGCCCCGAGGCTCGCGCCACACGGGAGCTGCCCTCTAGAAGGGCGGGAGCACATCGCTCGTTCAAAGCCCAGCTTCTCATACTCCCTCCCTTTGTGCGAGCGATCCGTGTTCGTCTAATTTTCTTCTTTATCTGTAACATATCAAAAATCAGTTATCGAGTAAAATTGATCTCTAACTCTGTTCAAACTCTACATTCATTATATTGTCTCTTAGATATGCAAATGCTTCTAAAGGTAAAGGTTTCGTCATAATGTCTGCCAAGTTCTCTTTGGTCTCAATCCATTCGACTTTCACCTTCCCTTGATCAACACACTGCTTGATAAAGTCTCCATGAGTGTCAGCCATATGTTTTCTGTTTCCAGTTTCTTCTCTTTCTTCTAAGTTTTTCTTTATTTCTTCTAAGTTATCATCAAACATTTTAAGTTTGTGACTTCCATCCTTCTTAGTGCAGTTTCCTGCTGCTCTGTTATCACACCAGATTGTTGCAGGCAAGAATGTTTTTCCAACAACATATCCGAGCGACTTGTCTAATGAGATTACTTCTTGACAGGCCTCACTCATTGCTAGATATTCTGCTCGACAGGTAGAGAGTGTGACATATGTCTGTTTATGACTTCTCCATGCTATCACATCTCCAAATATTTTGATTATATATCCTCCAGTGGATGTAGAATCAATGCAATCTCTGAAACTAGCGTCTGTCAGCGACTCTAACTCATCTGTTTTACCTTTAAACATCAATCCTCTATTTGCAGTTCCTCTAAGATATCTGAAGACTCTTTTTACATCTTGCCAGTCTTCTTCCGTGGGCTCTAATTGTCTTCTTGCTAAATAGTTTACTGCAAAGGCTATATCAGGTCGTGTAGCATTTGCCAGATACATTAAGCTTCCTATAGCTTCTCTATAAGGTACTCTTTTAGTTTCTTCTCTAATACTCTTTTCTTCTAATTTTCTGATCATTACTTGCAACCAACATATCATCTACATAAAGTAATACGATCACTATTTTGCCTTCTTTCCTCCACGTGAACAGGCATGGCTCATGTAGGTCGTTCTCTAATCCAAGTTTCTTAGCCTCTTCTGAAAATCTCTTATTCCATCTTTTCGGACTTATCTTCAATCCGTATAAAGCTCTATTCAATCTACACACCTTAGTCTTCTTGGTGTTTTCATCCAGTTCTACTCCCTCTGGAATTTCCATATATATTTCATCTTTTTCTTCTAGAACTCCATTTAAAAACGCAGTCTTAACATCTAGCTGACTAGCGTATAAGTTATATTTATTTATTATTGCTAATATAGATCTAACCAGTGACAGTCTTGAAACCGGTGCATATGTCTCTTTTAGATCATACACATTTTTGTCTTTACATCCTCTTATCACCAGTCTCGCTTTATATCTGGTTGATCCATCTGCTTCTAATTTCCTCTTAAATACCCATCTTGAATCTATTATATTAGGTCGTCTTCCATCTAATTTCTCTAATGGTCTATCGACAAGTTCCCACACTTGATTAGCATACATAGATTCAAGTTCCTCTTTGACTGCAATTTTCCAATTCTCTCTTTCGTTACTTGATATAGCTTCTTCATAAGTAACAGGCTCTCTATTTAACGATGCCATAAGGCATTGATGTAATTCATCTTCATTCTCTATATTCCGTTGAATATTTTTCACATTAATATAATTAGCAAAGCTAACATCTTCTATTTTTCTCCGCACATCAGTGTCTCCATTATCTTCTAGTTTTCTTTTAGTTTTACTTCTAGTCATTGGAGCTTCACTTTCCTTTCGTGCGTCCTTCTGCTTCTGTTCGTCTAGTTGTGTTGTTTGTTTTCTCGGTCTACCTCTTTTCCTTTTCTCAGGAATCTCTAGTTTTTGTTCTCCCTTTTCCTCATCCTCTACAAATTCTTTCATCCAATTTTCATCTAAGTCTTTTTCTTCTTCTATTTGACTGTTTTGATATACATTTTTATATGTTACCTTTTCATTAAATCTAATGTGTCGGGACTCTATAAATTTTCTTGTGCTTGGATGCCAGAGTATGTATCCAGTGTCAGTATATCCTACCAACACACCTCTAATAGCTCTCTTGTCAAATTTCGACGTAGGCTTTGGTACTCTTGCATATCCAATGCATCCAAATCTCTTTATTTGCTCGAAATGACAACTTGTTTCTGATGAGAACTTCTTCAAGAGGATCTCATACTCTATAGTCTTATGTGGAGATCTGTTGTACGCATGCACAGCAGCGTCAACTGCCAACTCCCACATACTCTTTGGTAATCCCGAGTCAAACATATATGTTCTTATTTTCTCTTGCATCGTTCTGTTGAACCTTTCTGCAACTCCATTATGTTCCGGAGTGTACGGTGGTGCATATATGGCTTCTATATTTTCTCTTTTTAACACTTCTTTAAAAGCACCTCCCGTAAATTCTTTGCCTTGATCTGATTTCACATAGCATAGCTTTTCTTCTTTTCCTAGTAGATTTCTGGCGGATATTAGGTATTTCTCTAGAGCCTCTCCCGATTCATCTTTCGTCTTCAAGGAGTAAGCTTTCGCTAATCTAGAATAATCGTCTATAAAGGTTATTATAAACCTCTTTCTTCCTGGATAAGATGTAGGTTTTATTGGACCCATGATATCCGTATGTATCACTTGTAGTGGTCTCTGTGCTCTATTTCTGTTTTCTTTAAACGGCAATTTTGCCATCTTTGCCATTATACAGACTTCACACTCTAATATGGAGTTATCAAACTTAACTGTCTCTAATCTCTTTTCTACTTTTTGTAGCTGTCTTAAATAGTTTAACGACGCATGACCTAATCTAACATGCCATAACATCGCCTCATTTATTTTCTCTAATTTCTTTACTTTTTCAATTACTGAGCTTTCACACATTTCTTCTATATTCTCTAATGTTTGTATATCTTCTAACTTAATGACTTGATCGAGTTCAGCATTATTGTCTTCTATATTTTCGTTCACATTTGTGAGTTCTCCTTCATTCTCCCTCCCAATCGCAGAGCCAACATTGTCTCTTTCGTCTAATTCTCCCTCCGAAATTGATAATTCACTGGTCTGAATGTTTGCTTGCGATTGTTCAGGAAACTCACAATGTGGAACAATTTCTGCTCTACATCTATACACAGCACATTCTATACTTTCATTTGTCCTCTATATTATTGTTTTTAACCTCAAATTGCATAATCCAATTTGGTTTCTCATAAATTCCTTCGAAAACAATTTTATTTGTTAGTTTATTGTGAACTTTAAACACTTTATCATCTAAATAAATACTGAACCCTGCATCAGCCAGCTTTCTTAAAGATAGTAAATTTTCGGATACTTCCTTCGTTGCAATTACATTTGTTAATTTAATTACTTTCTTTTCTTTCTCATTTGTTAACAACAAAAGATCTCCTTTACCATCTATTGAAATGTCTGCAAGCTCATTCTTATTCGCGCATTTAATAACTCTATTATTACATTTTTCAATGTTTGACAAAATTATATTCTTATTCACAATGTGATCTGTTGCACTCGAATCTACAATAAAATTGACTAATTCTTTTGAACTATCTCTATCTTCTATTACTTTAGCCATGCATAATTTACCTTCTTTTGGTTTTCCTTCAATTGCTGTTTGCGATGGTATAGTTTTCTTGGCTGGTTGTATTTTGGTTACTTTCCCTTTATTATCTACTCTTTTTGTTCCTCTTTGCGCAAATCTACCCTTTTTCTTTATATTTTTATTAACGGTTTTATTTGTATACCTTTTTCCTCTAAATCTGTTCGTCTGGGCTCCGGCATTAGGACAGCTATCACCCTTGTGTCCTCTAATTTCCTGGCAGTAATAACAGAACCAGGCCTCTGATCCCGCTAGTGGGCAGTCCTTCGCCATGTGACCCAATTTGTTGCATCGGTAGCACTTTATTTCTTTGTGCTCTTCTGCAGTAGCCCTCTGCACTCTAACCTCTGGTTTCTCTAGCTTCTCTCTAACTTCACTCTTAGTCTCTGCCTCTAACTGCATCATGAAAGATTTTATTTCATCCACATTCATTTCTTTAAGATTAGTTTGTCTTCTAATTAAATCTACATTCCTCAGTTCTGGCACATTAATTGACACAGCTTGATACAATGCAGATCTCATTTCTTGTTCTGTGAGGGGTACCGCATCTTCACATGATTCATATTCTCTAATTATTGAATCAAAGCGTTCGCAAAAATCACTTACTTTTTCGTCTTTTCTCATTTTAATTTGATAGAGTTTAGTTCGTACCGATGCATGAGTAACGTTTACTTCACTCTTTTTATAACCTCTTAATTTCTTCAAAATTTCTTTTGGATCTTTCTCATGTAAAATCCTTTTATGATAATTTTCATCTAAATGATTGATTATTATATCTCTAACTAGACTTTTTCTCTTAGCAACTTTTAATTCGGAAAGATTTTCTGGACTTTCAATGTTTGAATCTATTACATCTAATAAATCGTTATTCATTAATTCGGATTTTAAATAATCCATCCAAAGATCAAAATTGGATTTTTGCGTCAGCTTATATTCTCTTCTAATATGCAACCTTTGACTGTTTAATTCTACCTCTAAAGCACTCTTAATTGTCTCTAAACTTCTATTTTTCTCGACTGAACAGACTGTTTCATCTAACTTTTTCTTTTTAGGCTCTACTTCTGATTCTTTAACCGTTTGTATACCGTTTTCTACTTTACTTTGTGTATTCTGTTTATTTACCTCTAAACGTCTAATCTTTAGTTTCTCTTTCTCTAAATTTACGTGGGCGACTTCTACCATGTTTTCCATCATGGAGGTTGCTTGGGCCATAACCTTATCCAACATCTTTAATACCGATTCCATTTTCTCAACCATCTTTTCTTGTTTCTCGTAAAGCATCTTTGTCCCTATAGGTAGTACAGGACGATTTTCAGCCCATTCTCTATTTACATCTATGTTTTCTATTATTTTTGGTTTGCCGCGTTTCGGGATTGCACCCTTTGCTTCAGTCTCCTTCTTGTTCTCTTTTTCTTCTTCATCTTTACTCATCGTTTTATTGCTACCTCTTTCTTTCTCTACCACTGTGACCACGCTGCTGTCACTATCGTAGTCAACCAGTGAATCTTGGTTTTCTTCCTCATCCATCGGAAGATTTTTCGTCTTATCTTCTTCCATCTAAATCGGGATTTAAATGTCAATTGAACATTAGCATTCCTCTTTTGACAAGATAAACCAACATTCATATTGACCGATAATAATTTACAATTTCTATCACTAGATCTCTTTCAGCGATAAAAATTTAATGCTTATGAGGCTATATAGAACGCACTGCAATTCACAATAACCCCAAAGCGAGAAAACCACGCGCCTCTGCAGGGCTATCCGCACGCGCACACCGCTGTCCGTTGCGATCTCCAGCACTGCTGAAAAGATCTATGGGAGCTCGGGTTGATCACGCACGCGCACGGGGCCCATACAAATTTACGCGGCCTCCCTGTACAGTAATCAAGCTACACCGCACAGCTAGTCATGCTCAATTACCGACCCGATACATGTCGATTTTGAAAATTTATTCCATACACATGCCTGTATATATATATATATATATGTGTGTTATGGCGTCGCATCGATGCTATGTTTTTCAAATCGATCATGCGTCAGCGCGTGCCCGGCAACGCGTCCCTCGCGCCAAAATAATGACTCACTTTTCACGATCGGACTTTCGCGCGCCAAAAAAATGACTCTCGCCGTTCACGATCGGACTTGCACAGGCACATCGCTTTTCCCGCCAGCTTGTTACCAAGCGGCATATATCTATCTCTTTCTATCTCACACATCTATCTCTTTCTATCTCACACATCTATCTCTTTATATCTCACACATCTATCTCTTTATACATCTATCTCTAATTCTCTTATTGTCACTGTTGCCTCTATTTCTATCTCTCAAGAAGAAGGCAAAAACATCTATCTCCTTCTAGCAGCATTTATCGAACGAACGTTCTTATTTGCTGAGAATTCTCTCGTTTTGCTCGTCAGCAACGAGGAATATTATTTACTTACCCTCTAATCTTCTAGATCCTTCTAAATGTTTTTCGTCTTCCCGATGCCCTTCGCCGGCGTCTCACACACTTCGCGTTACACGTTCAACTTGATGTTTTTGTGCTTCGTTCTTCACGCAGGGGAATCGTGCCCTGGGCCCATAACCTGTAGGCTATTCGGTAACGGCGACTGTATGCTTGGCGGGGTGAACAGGAAAACACAAGGATTTCTCGAATACTCTATATATATATTTGTCCTCTGTACACTTAAACACGTCTTGACTCTACGACACTACGAGCTCTTCTGTACACGACCGAGACGACCGCAACGCAGACAATGACCGCACGTAAGCGTGGCGCCCCGAGGCTCGCGCCACACGGGAGCTGCCCTCTAGAAGGGCGGGAGCACATCGCTCGTTCAAAGCCCAGCTTCTCATAGAAACATAAACACAAATCAATTCAAAACAAAAATATCAATTCAGCTATAATTTGTATAATCGGGGAAATAATGCATCAATCTTTTAGTTGAAATCATGAATAACTATCATCTGTCTAGTAAAGAATATTATTTGTAATTCGAATATTGACTGAGTATTACCTAACTCGTGTCTAAATTACGGCAAGGAAACAGATTACATCATGAGCGATTACTACAACACAAGCTATACATACAACATAAGCAACAACAAAGACACAAGCAATAAATTTCTCACTGAGTTTACTGAATTAAAACTTAGAATAGGCCTTCAATCTTTGATTGACACATTAATTCACCACAGCATAAACGTAATATTAGATAATTAATAATTCGCAAAATAATCACTAAGAGAATATAAAGTAATTGAGTAAGAGATTTTCTAGCAATGCAAGCAAACGATTATTTGATAATGTTGTCACGACGCGTGAAAACGATTTATATGTATTCCGCAAGTAAAACATTCTAATTTAGTTGTGAATGAAACGAATGTACGCAAGTTAACGTAATTAACTACAAAAGATATTATAGAATTGATTATAAAGAATTAATCGCACGAAAGAAAGAATTACAGTTTTTTATTATGAAGAAAACGGTCGATTTAACTCGAGATGTAAGATTAATAAATTAACTAATCGGGGATTTCTTGTACAGCATTAGACGGGGTCTAATGTTAAAGAATCGGGGACTCTTTGCAATACGTTAGACGGGGTCTGACGTTAAAGAATCGGAGATTTCTTGTAATACGTTAGACGAAATTCTAACTGTCTATCTCGTACAGATTAAAGGCGGTACCTTATAATTGAGGCTTTGATATTACGGTAATGGTTGAAAATAGCAATGATCAAACCAAGAGACGGTTTCTCGAACGTTCCAGAAAATGGCTGCTCTCCTTGAGCTTTCCACGTGCCGGTCAGGCTCGCTAGGACGTATCGCAATGGCTTCCTTTCTGCGACGATAGTTGTTGTCCTTCTTATGCTGCGTACACGATCCACCGGTATATTGGCTGCTGCACACTGAGAGGCAAATCTCGGCTACCTCACAACTCGATTACAAGTTAACAGCGAAAAGATGACGCAACTACGTATTTTACTCGAACTGATTACAACGGGTGTGTAACGCACGATGTCCGGAAGACGAATGCTCGCTCGCCCGGGCTGCGCGCCCCTCCCAACATGCTCAAGCATGCGCGGTAAACTTGCGCCTCGCCGCCTGGGACGCAACGTAGTCGGCGCTGCTTGCGCGCCTTTTCACCGGCCTACGTAGAATGCGCGGCTTGACCTATTGCATTACAACTGCCACTAATGGCCGCAAAAAAACAACAACACAACCTCTCTCTCTCTCTCTTTCCTTTTCAACTTCAAACAAAATCTTAAAAGTTAAAATAACAATTAAGAAAGTAAGAAAGTAAAGAAAAGTAAGTAATCATGTAAATGTAAAAGTAATTAGGTAAATGTAAGAAGTTAAAATAACAAGTTTCTTCTTATTTTATTTCGAAATTGTATATAAACGTATAGAGAACCCGAATACTTCGGTAAAGTATAAATGATGTAATTTATCACGTTACGGGTGGTAAATGAGATAATATCGTAATGTCTTATAGGATGTAGTGCCTGGTCCTGTAGAAGAATTACTAACAAGACTTTTAAATGAGCGAAAGCCAAAAGTTTTTCCACACGCTTTGAGACGTTTTGCTTGTACGCTCCATTTTCACTCCCCTGCGGCATACTCATTCCTAAGAAAAACGTTTTTAAAATGTCTTCCACATCCAACTACTATTCGAACATGGATGCGAAATATTAGTAGCGACTCCGGTATATCTGACCAAGCATTAAAAACCGTACGCAATGTAGTTCGAAATGCTCGCGAAAAAAATAAGAAAATAGTGTTCAATTTAACTTTCGATGAAATGAGTATTAGAAAAAGTGTTGATTGGGATAAACAAAAATCACATGGTTTTGTTGACATCGGTGCCATTGCTAAAGATAAAGTGCCGCTTGCTAGTGAAATTTTTGTCTTTATGTTAGTTGCAATAAACCAGAATTTTAAACTTCCAATTGCATATTACTTCACTAATAAATTAAATGGTCGTGAAAAAGCAAAGTTATTAAAGACTATTTTATGTGCACTTCATGAAAACGATCTAGATATTGTCAGTATTACGTTTGATGGAGTATCTTCCAATATATCTATGTGTGAAGAATTGGGCGCACGTTTGAAACAAACTGAAATTGAACAGATTGTACCATATTTTGTTCATCCCGCTGATGAGTCTAAACGTATATATATTTTTTTATGACGCGTGTTACATGATAAAACTTGTTAGAAATGCACTTGGTAAGGAAGACTTAAGTGATAACGAAAATCATATAATTAGTTGGACGGCAATTAGTTTCGTTACAAGACGCGGAAAAATTACACCTTGCGACTAAAGTTAGAAGTAGACATGTATACTTTTACAACGAAAAAATGAAAGTACATTTAGCAGCACAAGTTTTCAGTAATTCGGTAACTGCTGCACTTGGGTTTGGAGAATATGACTTAAAATTACCTCATTTTGCCGGAGCTTCAGCAACCGCGACATTTTGCAAGACATTTAACGACTTATTTGACATATTAAATTCTAAAAATTTAAATAATAAAACAGAAACCAAACGAGCAATAACAAAAGATAAAATACGTATTCTAAAAGATAACATTGAGAGGTTTGTTTTATATATTAAATCTTTAAAAATTAAAGACGTTCCTGTACTTCAAAGTGTACGAAAAACAGACTTTATTGGGTTTGTTATTGATTTACAAAATAGTATTGCTTTAGCAGAACAGCTATTTAATGAAAATACAATACAGTTTTTGTTAACATACAAATTATCCCAAGACCACATTGAAACTTTCTTTTCTTTGATTAGAAGAATGAACGGTTGGAACAATAATCCGAGTGCGAAACAATTCAAAGCATCTTATAGAAAAGTATTACATTTAGCAAATGTGTCTGTTCCTTTAAGTGCAAACTGCATTCCACAAGACGACACTGTACTACTTCAGACACTCATTTATCATACTACAGTATTAATAAACTGAACAAATTTATCAAAGTTCAGAAGGATGCCCTCCCGCGTTTCTCAACGAGTAATGTGGTCTACAGGATTTGTTGCCGGGATTGTGACGCGTCATACGTTGGACAAACCGGTAGACAATTAAAAACCAGAATATCTGAACATCGTCTCCACATCAATAGAAATAGTTCCTCCCACTCTGTGATCACCGACCATAGAAATCAAAATAATCACGACTTTAATTGGGATAACGTTGAGATCTTGGATCACGAAAGATTTTATCATAAACGACTCGTTTCGGAGGTTCTATACATTAGCCAACAACGCCTCGGCTTAAATCTCCAATCAGATACCGATTTTCTGCACCACGCTTACTTGCCTATCGTAAGCAATGTTTAGCCTTCGGTTTCCTTCCTTGGCTGGTTACATTGTTTACGATAACGGCTCCGATCTACATACGTTGCGACCTTCTTTTCATTTTGTTTCTGACTTTACGTTGACTGCAATGTTCTTACTTTAATTCCGAGATGTGCTACTTTCCGGTTTTATACTGTATTGCTGCGACTTTTTTATTCTGTACTTGTTCTCGACTACTGCGGAGCTTAAGGTGAGCTTTCTCCTTTTTCCTTTCTGTAACGATAAACTTATAGCTTTTTCGATTTTAGTGGAATGTCCACCACAACCGGGTTTATTTGCTTGCTTGCCATGACATCTCTCCAGGAAGGGAGTTTGCTGCTTCGATCTCCGCAGGAATAGTTTCATTTTACTAATAAACGCTGAAGATGGCCCAAATGAGGGGCCGAAACGTTCGTCATATGTAAATACACGCCTAAACTTTATTGCGCTCCACGTTCTGCGCTGACTCGCATCGCCGTTTTTAATGTTGTTATTTATATTTATTTGGTATTCAATTAGACTTTATTTTATACATCGTAATTCCCTGAATGAGGTTACTCCTTTCTGCATCTTTTGGAAAACTATAAACATATATATAATACTTTACATTATTTTGATTTGAAGTTGAAGAATATTTATATATAATAAATAAATATATATGTTATAAAATCTAACCATACTCAGATTTATTATACATTACCTGTCAAATTGCTGTGGAAACGAAGGATTCCATTCTTTGTATACGTGGCACTTCATAATTTTTGGCAATTTGAGCCACACTTTTGCTATAAAATATTAAAAATAATTATCACTTAAAATAGTAGCGTTTTTAAGATTATAATAGCTCATATATACATATATAATAACCAATACATACAACTTGTTTTTGTTCCTAATATCGATGGTATTTACTTTATGCCATAGCTGCAGAACCACAGAGTAATATGCTTTTTACGTATAAACAGATATTGCTTTTTACGTCATCTGCTTATAGTATTTATTAACGTTTGATATATAGTCACCATCTACCATATAGAAAGAGAGTTTTCACGTTCCAGCACTTCATTTAACTACTTTATTTTATTGGCGTCCTTTTATAAACTTGAATAAATACCGATAAACAAACTCGCCGTAAAAAGCATTATCTTTTTATATGTAAAAAACGTATTTACTCTGTGGTCCTACAGCAACTTCTAGCCGTTTCACGTTCCAAGTTTTAATTCCTCGTTCCACCTCGCTCGGCTCGCTCCTCTTTCTTAATGCTTCCCTCCCATCACGCTTATTTTGCGTACGCATGCGCGAAACGAGAGAGAACGAACAGCCACACAACAGAGTGTCTCTCTTTCTACGTGCGCCTATACCCCCACTCCTTAACGCTCGGTCTAGATATAATATGTCTATGGTATATACCGGGTGTTTGAGACCACCCGCCCACCTCTTTTTTTTTCAAAAACTAAGTATTTTAGAAAAAACCGTTCCAGACAAAAATTGTATGGTTTTGAGGGGAACATAAGATGGTGTCATTGATTTGACCTTGAGTGGCATCGTTAAGGACAGGTCAAGGACACCTTCAGTTTTTTAAATAGAATCCCCTATTTTTTATTGCATATTCTTATAGCTTATGTCGAGAGCTTTCCAAAACACTATAATTAAATGTTTTTTCATTAAGTACTTTTCGAGTTATAAGGCTTGAAAGTTACAGTATTGTGACATAATATTTTGTTAAGTATTTATAATTCAAATTCCTTACTTTTTATTTTTGCAAACAATACGAATCAATTAATGTAAAGAAAACACAATTTTCTTAAAGAAAAACTTGTTGTGTAACTGTTTATTGCATATTTATTATTTTCTTAGCTTCTCACGATTCGGGGTGCTTGATTTGCGTGAGTTCCCTTGCCTCTCACGATTCGGGGTGCTTTTTTAATAACTATCAATCACGCAGTAAAAAATCGGTACTCTTCTTTCATGGTATACGCTAAATTTAAGTCTTTGTCGAAAGTAATTCAATATGTATGTACTTGGTAAATAGACATTCTGTAAGAATGAAACTTAATGCATGAATATGAATGCCTACAGAAATTACACAGCGCGCAATAGTTTATTCCAGGTATTTTAGACATTGTTTTTAACAACGGTACAAGAATTACACTCATTATAAATGGCATTAAAATTGTTCTTCAGCTTTGTAGATTAGTGCGCTATCTACTGTGCTACATTATGCTCTTACACAACAAGTTTTTCTGTAAGAAAATTTTTTTTTTTTTTTACATTAATTGATTCATATTGTTTGCAAAAATAAAAAGTAAGGAATTTGAATTATAAATACTTAACAAAGTATTATGTCACAATACTGTAACTTTCAAGCCTTATAACTCGAAAAGTACTTAATAAAAAAATACTTAATTATAGTGTTTTGGAAAGCTTGCAACCTGATTTCCCTCGGTCTCGCTGGCCGAGGGGGCGCGGCTGCAAATTAATCCGCGAACCACCGGACGATAGCTCCAAGGAGATAACGAAGTCACTTTTCTTACCGTAATTCCCGTATCTGAGGTCTTGGGCGATACTATTCGATTGGGCGCCAGGTGCGATTATAGACGCGCACCACGTCTCGAAAGCGTTCTCCTCCTTAGTCTCGCCACCAGCTCAGGGCGTAGCTCCGCGTGAAAGGGATGAAGGTGGAGAAGGAGCGTGACGCAAGCAACACACAAAAATAAAGCCCGACGATAAACAATATTAATGAGATATATTTCATTCAGTAAACGAACAAATCGTATCGGGAAACCAAGGCCGGATCTCGCTCAAATGGCCGGTACCAACGCGGTAACCGGATCGGCCGTTACAGCACGCGCGGAATGCGTGATGTTCACGCTCGCGAGGCTCCCTTCGCGAGCAAAGCTCTCAAACGAGCCCCGCAATCTCGATTCTAAGCGCGACCCCGCGATAACGCCAATCCGCCCATGCCTTAATCTCCGGATCCCGAACGCTCGGCGGTTCTTACACGCCCGACGCAAACGATTCTCATACACCCGACATAACAAGTCTCACACGCTCGACATATACGACTCGCACACGCACGACACAATATATGCAACGCCAGATATATATGCAACGCCAGATAATGGCGCGCTCGCGAGATTCCCTTTCGAGCAGACGCGACGATATTTGCCCGCTCACACGGCGCAAGATATCCGCAAGGCTCGCGATGCACCCCAATGCACTCCAAGGTGCCCGGCGCGGTTCCTCCCGACGCGCACACGGGACTTCCGTACGCGACACGCGACAATATACCCAAATACGCAAAACAGGTGCCCGGCGCGGTCCCTCCCGACACGCACACGGGACTTCCGTACGCGACACGCCACAATATACTCCAATACGCAACACTAAACACAATATGTACCGGAGCGTGCCGCCCGCGGCACACCTCCGTCCACGATTCACAAGACACGCACGACGATATACGCGAATTGACTGCCGATCATACGCAAGCTTTCGAGTAGGGCTTTTACTGTTTCTGGCTACGATCTCGGCCGGTCACGTGCCCGCGATCCCGACACACAGCCGCGATAATCTTCCCGGCATCCACAACGGCGGGAGCCGGTAGCTAAGTACGACACGTAATCAGGCCGATTCACACGGTAATCTACTCGATATACGCCTTTCTGGCACCGTGTCGCGACCGAGATCGAGCCCTCAATTCATAGGCAGCACCGGAGTGGAGATCTTACAATTCGGCTGCTCGCTGCTGCTCAGCGGCGTCGGGGCGCTCCTCCAGGAGTGGCTCCTCGTCCGCGGCTAGATCGACTGTCGACAGTGAAGAGCGGCCGGCTCGGCGGGACCACGCCGGACCCCCGCACTTGCGCCCTCAAACTCGCGGTTCTTCCGCCCCGCCGATTGGTCGTGTGTGTCGCCCTGTTCGCGACGTTGCAGACGATTTCCGCCATTTTCCCGCGGCCCGTTTGACTTGGCTGCTGGTTGCGCGCGGGCCCCTCGCGGTTTTCCGCCCGGCTGGCCAGGCCGTGGCGGCGTCGCTCGGCCCTTGGGGCGCCGTCGGGTGAGTGTGTGGGTCGTCCACCCGCGCTGCAGTCGCGGTGGCGCACCCGTGTTCATGCTGCGGCGGGGCCATGTTACGCTGTGCAAGGCATTTCCGGCGCTTTTCCAGCGGCAGGTCCCGGTGGCCCGCCCGTCGGCCGACCACTCCGCCGTGCGTCCTCCGAGCGCCCGTTTTTCCCTCGTCGCGACTATCGTCGTTACATCTGGTCGTGATCCCACGCTCTGGCACCACCTGTCATCCCTACGGAATGTCTCTCAAAAAAGGTTAGTTAACGCGGGTAGCCCTTCCTCGACCCTAGTCGAGGCGCCATCCCTGACCTTCTCCTCGGCCGAGCTATCGTTTGGGCGGTGGACGCGACAAATGTCACGTCACAAGCTCTCGATATAAGCTATAAGAATATGCAATAAAAAATAGGGGGTTTCATTTAAGAAACTGAAGGTGTCCTTGACCTGTCCTTAACGATGCCACCCAAGGTCAAATCAATGACATCATCTTATGTTCCCCTCAAAACAATACAATTTTTGTCTGAAACGTTTTTCTCTAAAATGCTTAGTTTTTGAAAGAAAAGGGGTGGGGGGGTGGTCTCGGACACCCGGTATATATATATATATATATATATATATATATATATATATATATATATATTGTGACGTGACAAATGTCACGTCCCTTATCCCAGATGGGAGCTCGGCCGAGGGAAGCGTCAGGGATGGTGCCTCCGCCCGGGGCGGGCGGAGAGCGAACATTTAGGTTAGGATTAAGATTTTTTGCGAGCGTTGCAGGTCGAGGGAGTGCGGAGCAGATATATGGCCAGGGTCACGGCGTTGTAACGGCACATGCCGCATCGAGGGACTTACGGCTGGACAGCAGGAAGCTCCCGAGGGCGGACGGTCGACGGGCGGGTCACGCTGGAGCCCATAGCCGGAAAATCAGCTGGCCTGTCAAGGCGTTACCAGCGGCACGAGAGCACTGCAGCCCGAATACGGAGGACCCGAAGAGGGGGACGCCCCGACGAAGGTTCCCGTCAAGGAACGAGGCCACCACCGGTGTACCGCCACCGGTCGACGAGCCAGGGCCCGGCCGGCCTGGCCGTCGAGAAACCGGACGATGAGTCGCGGCCTGGACAGCCGGTCTCACGTAGGCGGGCTTTAAATCTACCGCCGGCGGATGGGAGATGCGTTGTACGGCCGGAGTTCGGACACACCGGAGATCGGGAAAATATAGAGGAATATACATCTGCGTACCATACCTGGAGAGTTTTGTGATTGCGAATGCGCTACATAATCGACCGATGTGATCATCGTGACTACGTTAATTTGTTATTGTGCGTCTGATTGCGTTAAATGTTACAATCAAGGTAGGATGTAGGAAATTGCGTTGCGCGGAATTGATATAATTTTACGCTGAAGATGGCCGAAGAAAGGGCCGAAACGTTCGTTTCTTTTGTCTTTAACGACTAAATATATTGTTTTATATGTACACGTGGTAAATTTATTGCGCACTGAGTACCGCGCTGGGCTCCTATTGCCTCTCTCACACATAATGTCGATTTATACAGTGAGCCTTTTTATTTTATAAGTAGTGTATATAGGCCGGTTCAGGCCCGGGGGCTCCGAGGGGGGTGAGGGAGGGGGGGAGTATCGGATTTCGCGGGGGGGTGAGGGGGGGGGGGAGGAGCGGGGTATCGGGTTACACAGGGGTGTCGGGTTACACAGGGGTATCGGGTTACACAAGGGTATCGGGTTACACAAGGGTATCAGATTTCGCGGGGAAGAGGGGGAGGGGGTTGACCTTGACATACCACCGGGATGACTCACCGTGATGACTCACCGGGATGAGTCACCGGGATGACTCACCCGCGCCGCGGGTCCGCGGGAGGGGAAGTCCGCGTTCGCGGTCGCGGGCGCGGGCCGCGGGGGGCGCGCGAGGGCCGCGCGAGGGCCGCGCGAGGGTCCGCGGGAGCCGCGTGGGGGTCCGCGGGGGCCGCGGTCGCGCCGCGGGGTCCTCGTTCGCAACGACGCGCCGCTAGGCGGCGCACAATGGTAAGACTAACTCGATAGCGCACTGCGTAGTAGCGTGTTTTATTGTCGATGACGCATCGAACCTGTCGGAACATGTTCGTCGTAAACAACATTTTTCTAGAAAAAGGGGGGCGGTTATCGCGCGTAGACTAAACAATCTATCTACGCAGTACGTGAAAGACAAAGGAAGAAATGACGTCATCGGGACGATGATCGACCCGATAACGCATCGAACCTGTCCAAACATGTTCGTCGTAAACAACATATTTCTAGGAAAAGGGGGGTGTTATCGCGTAGACTAAACAATCGATTATCTCGTAGACTAAACAATCGAACTTGTCGGGACACGTTCGACGTAAACAACATATTTCTAGGAAAAGGGGGGCGGTTATCGCGTAGACTAAACAATCTATCTACGCAGTACGTGAAAGACAAAGGAAAAAAATGACGTCATCGGGACGATGATCGACCCGATAACGCATCGAACCTGTCGGAACATGTTCGTCGTAAACAACATATGATAAAAGTTAGGTATAGGGAAGGACATGCACGCAAAAGAAAAATACATCGTTCGTTTTAGGGTGTAAAAAAAGCCTGTTTATTTAACTCTTCTTTTACATAATATATCTTACGTGCTAAAAAAACTAAAGCTGCGAGCTCACAATCGATGAGCTGATTCGTATTGAACGCATCGCTAGCGTATATTGCATTCGACGCTTCCCTGGGATCCGTCACGGTGGATGCGATATCGGAGAACTGCGCAAATTTTGCATCGACCGCCGCAAGGATTCTGACCAAACGATCGAATCTCGCTTCGATGCACCGATCGAGATCGAACATACGATGCAGCGTCGATTCGGTCATCATCAAGCGTACGTTTACAGATTCGAGACGTATGAGTTTGACGTTATTAACCGACGTACAAACTCTCACCGTTAGCGGTCCAACGTTTATAAAACTATGGGCATCTTTGAAGTCGTTGCGAAAGAAATTCTGAATATTTCGTCGTTGCTCGTAGAGTGCCTTCCACGTTTCGAGAGACAACAGCAGTTCCTTTCCTCGATGATCTCCAACGGCAATCTCCACATAGCTCGGTGGGCCCACGTTGATGCCAATTTCGAGGAATTTGTATCCCGTAGCTGTCAGCGCGTATCGTCTGCTGAGTATGCGAACTGCGCGACGGTTCCCCGAAATGCTGGATAAAAGAAATGAAATTAGTTTTTTTATTTTTCATAAGTATTACAATATGCAAAGATATAAAAACTGGGGGGAGACTCTATATGTTAATTTTCTCTCAAACGAAACTTACCTATCATATCTGGCCTCATACGTTTGAGTTTCAACGTTGTGAATCGGCACGTAATAATTCACGGCATTCACGCGTTTTGCACCGTTGTTGCTGCTGCTGCTGTTGCATCCTTCAAAGGAAAACATTTATTCGCTCTCTAGGCTCTGAGAAGTTGTCCGTCAGTACAAGCGATCGCGACAAGACTGCTCATTTGAAATTACTCGAGTATATGCGACAACTCCAAAAAGTAATGATGTGGTGGTGGGGGAAGGGGGAGCGGGAGGGGGAATTAATGTTTATAGAACTGCGCAGTAGATTTTTTTAGGAGAGAGGGAAGTAGAGCCTACTCTAACGGTGATGATGGAGGAGGGGAGGGGGAGTAAGAAAGAAAACATAAAAAAGTTATATATAATTTATTTATTAAAAAAAGATCGCAAATCTTTATGGCGTCGCGCGCGACCACCAATTAAATAGTTTTATTACATTTTGTAACGCGCAATTCTTTTCATGTTTTCCGCATCGCATAGTATTGGTGTCATCTAGTTTATTCAAAGATTCGATATCTTCGTAATGCGCGTCCAGAGTCTCGACGATTAGGTTTTTTCGCGCATAATTCTCCAGCAGATCTACCAACCATTCTCGTTTCTGGCATCCCTTGACGTACACGAGAGTCGGCATCTCGTCGTCATCGTCTTCTTCTTCTTCTTCTTCTTCCATACCAAGCACGGCCGACGTAATCAGGCGTTTCACCATGCTGTACGGTACGTTTCCGTCTTCCCATCGTAATCCATGGTGATTGTGAATCAACCAGGTAGCGCACGATTTATCGGATTTTGTGAGGAGATTCCACGGCATGGGGTACGTAAAGATATGATGCGTCAGAACGCAGCCTTTTCTCAGCACCGCCACCTCCTTCACGACAAATTTCATCCCGACGAGGAATCCTTGCAGGTCCACGAACGTTGGTACGGACATGACGAGATTTCTATATCTCTCTATCTCCCTCGTCGATGCGTCAATCGAGAGGAATGACATGCAACTCTGCGAACCGTCTCGCGACACTCTGATTTATACTTCCCCCTCCCTCCTTCCCTTGCCCCTCTAAATAATTGTATCGGAGACTGATGGAAAGAGAGAGAGAGAAAATAATATTCACGTCGACGTTGCCGCGAACACTCAGACTATTTTGCGCACCACGTTCGTCAACGGGTTGTACTCAATCACGCGGTCGTGTATGATGAGACAGTACGCGGAGGTATTCGGCGGTACGTTCTCCATGCAGTCGAATTCTATTCTGACATCCACGGTGGCGTTTTTGACGGATTCGTTTTGGCGGGAGCAATCGATGATCACGAACGGGTCGTTACGTAGAAAAGTCGAGACGGTGAGACTCGGCTCGAGATATTCGTATCCGTAGTAGCCCTTGCAGAAACGCGGATACATATCGTACAGAATCGCCCATCTGTGTTTGCCAAAGTCCAAATTCAGATCGTCGTACGGATAAACTTCCGAGTTTAGATAGAGTTTTACGTTGGTCAAGTTGCAGTCGTCGAATCGGCTTGTGTCGGCGGACATGACATTCTTCCGACCCGTCTGCAGAGCGAAGACGACGTATCGCGGTTTCTCGAGCTGGGTCGCGGTCTTAATGGCCCACGAGTGTTTGGTCGTGTTCTGCAACAGGGGATACTCGTACAGGTCCCACGAACGGAAACCCATACTTAGATATCGTCCGTCTTCCAAGGCGCGCAGCATCGACAGCTTGTTGATCTCGTTCAATACCACGTGAGGCATTCGCCATTGTATCTTGAGTATTTTGATAGTAGGCTCCAACGCGAGACTTCCCACCAGGGAATTGTTGTCGTTGCGCGCTCGTATCAAGATCAATTCGTGACGAGCGTTGATCACCACGCGTTTGTAATCCTCGCAAAATCCCAGTAACAAGTTGAGCGGTACGCAGAAATTGAAATATCCGTTCGGATTATTATGTGGTTCCCAGCCCGCGTTTCGCAGGATCACGCTTCTGTCGGACGATACCGTAACGTAGTTCTTGAGCGTGCTGGTTATTCTTACGTTTCTGCAACGATCAATCTCCATACCGTCGAGCTCGTATCGAATCTCATCGAACATAAACGCGACGCAATTAGTACCCAATACCACATTATCGACTTGGTCGGCTGCTCTGGTCACCGTCAATGTTCCTTCGATGTAGAGAAAACTTTCGCACGGCATCGTATACAGATCCTGCTGTTGTATGGGTATTCGTATCTCGTCGCTATAATCAAACGTTGTGTTGGCGTACGGGTTGTACGTGTGAGTCTCGATCTTGACGATGCGATCGTCAAAGACCGGCTCGCTTTCGATGTTGAGAATTTCAGTCATCGTTCAGATGTTTCGCACCGCGAATCCCAGAGATTGTAAAAACTTAACGTTCGACGCGTTGAGCTTCTTTCTCGTCGCTTGTTGAACGCCACCGAATGTCGACTTGACGATATCGTCGATCGGTGCAGCCGTAAAGATATTACTGTTATCTGTCGCGTGCTCCGAGTCGTTCAACACTAGCATCTCATGTGTCGCGCGTACACTCACGCTCACGCATACACTGACGCGTTATCGCTCTCGTCGTCGTACGTGCAATCTGACGGTGATCTCTTCTCCGCGAAAATCGAGCAATCGTCCGTCTTGATTAGCGACGCGTATCGTTAGATTTGTAACGCTCCGCGCGATGATCGGCAGATAAATGATCTGCGCCGGCGTTTCCGATATCTTATATCCCGGTGGTACGCTCGGTGAAAATTCGTGTATCGTATGAACACGTTTGCCGTTGCTGTACGCACCCGCGGTCACGTTACACTCCACGCGGATAATGTTTACGTTGATAATATTAATCGGTGCGTCCGATTCGTGCCACTGTCCCGGCTGCAATATACGCGTCGACGAGAATCCCAACAGCGATCCGACGTTGTTTGGTTTGTTAAAATTCACTCTGAAAGCGCACTTGATCTCGCTCTTCATCGTATTGTAATTTGCACGAAGCACTATCGGGTATTCCGCGACCTCATCTTCGTAGCCGTTCGCGCGAACGGTCTCCTCTCGCGCGATATCCGCGATCGACGTACGACGATCGTCGTTGGAACGAACCACGCGTCGCGGACGTTTACGTGAAATTTCACGTTTCAAAAACTCGTGTATGGCTCGTATCTCGTACGATCCCTCGGGAATCGTAATTTCCGTGTCATCCTCGTCGAAATAAAATTTATTATTCGAAGAATTCACGTTCGGAATCGTGTGATAAGTCTCGAAACACGTTAGACCGAGCTCGTAGTCACCGTCGCTCAGATCCACGGCGGGAAAATAGTGCTCCGCGAGGATGCTACTCTTCCCGGTCAGCGTAAACGTTATAGACATATCGGCGGAAGCAGGTCGACGAACACTGAGTCTCCGCACGGCGCGTCGTCAGGTTTTAAATTAGCGCCGATCGTCATCGATCGTCCGGAGAAATTGCAAGCACAACTGGCCACAGATGCTCTGATCGTAGCGCTGATAAGATGTGTGATTGTACTCAATTTTCGTCACGCTCGGTCCGAAATATCGCACCAGTTCTTTCGGTGGTCGAAGATTGCCGAAACTGTCGAAATATACGACTCGATCTCCCCTCTTGGCGTACGCTACCCAATGAGTACCGGGACCGGCTGCATCGTCCAAATTCACGATACCGCTCTCGTTTCGACGTACACCATCGACGATCGGTAACGAATCACGCATGAAAACACCTCTGAAGAACGGTACGCGCATTCGCCTTGCCAGTCGACTCAATTGTACGTTAGTCGTAACACCCGTGGGCATATTTAACGTCTTCTTTGATGTTTTTTTTTTTTTTTAATCTTCAACGCTACTCCTCGCCCGCGTTTGTGTGGGCCGAGATACAATCCTTGTCCATATTTGTACGGAGCGAGATAAAGTCCGCGACCTTCCATGGCGCGATTGTGACGTTGCGTCTCTTCCAGCTGACGTCGCGCGGCTTTGCTAGCGTTCATCGCCGTTGTAATTCCGGCCGCTCCGCCGGCCAGAGAACCGAGAACTTCCAACAACGGTAGAATCGGCAATACGCCGCCTCGTTTCGCTGCCGGAAGTATCCGTTTTTTCGAATCCGCTCTCTTCTTCATCTTCATCTTCGTCTGGGTCTTCGCCTTTGTCTTCGCCTTTATTTTCAAACCCATTCCGAGCTTCGTCTTAGCCTTCATGGCCGCCCAGACGGCTGTAGCGGCAGCTCTCTCTCCGAGAGTCGAATCTTTCGCGATGACGCGTCCCAACGCTCTTTCGGCGAGTATCTCGTCCGCCGCGTGTCTCTCGGTGAGGCCTTTGTTACGCGAATAGTATATGTCGTGCTCGCGACACGCCGCGTCCAATGGATTTACACCCGGATCACCTCTAGCTAATCGTTCTCGCAAACGAGTTCCCGGACCGCAATACTGATAGCCGGGAATGTGCAGTTCGAACGGAAGTGCACCTATCGCGCGATTAAACAGGCCTCTACCTGTTTTTATTTTTTTCGTTGACATTCGCCGCAATCCTTTATCAATGGCGCGGGACCGTCGATGTGCGTTCGCTGCCACGGTTGATTGTAATGTGCGTCACAGCGACGATAGGTCTGAACCTCCAAATCCGCCTTTATATGCTGCGGATGCTTGTCCCACACATAGTAGACGTGATCACCGCACACTTGCAATAGAACGGCTTTCGGCACGAATTGCAGCTGTTCGGCGCTAAAATCGCGAATGTCCGAAGGTCTCGACAGCAGGACGAACATCTTTGCGACTGAGCGATTCGCGGTGCCGCGCACCTATAAATAGACGTTCGAACGAGAAAGTTCGATTCAGTCGTACAAAGTGTGAGGAAAAAAAATGAGATTCGTGCGACAACCGTTAGCGATTCGCGTGACGAATTGCGACGACAGATCACGGTCGATGGAGGGCAACGCGGATAGGCGCAGACACGGTACGATGCTGCCGACTACTATACGCGCGATCATTTGCGGTCCCTCGAATTGCGGTAAAACCAACGTTCTGATAAGTTTGCTGGAAAGTCCGCACGGTGTACGTTTCGAGAACGTGTACGTGTACTCGAAATCGCTGCAACAACCGAAATACCGATATCTGGAGAATTTATTGACATCAATCGACGAAATCGGCTACTACACCTTCTCCAATAACAGTGACGTCATTCCACCAAGCGACGCGTGTCCGAACTCGATATTCGTCTTCGACGACGTGGCGTGCGATAAGCAAGACACTGTGAGAGAGTATTTCTCGATGGGCAGGCACTCGAACGTCGACTGCTTTTATCTCTGTCAGACGTACGCGAGAATACCGAAACATCTGATACGCGACAACGCGAATCTGCTGATCCTATTCAAACAGGATGGTACTAATTTGAAACACGTGTACAACGATCACGTAAATACCGACATGTCGTACGATGAATTTTGCTCGTTGTGCCACGATTGTTGGCAATGCAAGTACGGATTCGTAGTGATAGACAAGGACAGCGCGCTTTCGAACGGGCGATACAGAAAAGGATTTAACGTGTTTGCGATACCGCAAAAGCGGTCAGTCGTCGTCGATACGTCGTCGAAGGTGAAACAACGTTAGTGTTGCGGAGAAAGAGATCGACACTCTGCATAATTTTTTTCCCCCCACGAAGGCTGCGATCGACGGGAGCGAGACGATTCGCGAACGCGAGAAGATCGTGAAAGATATTGCGAAAACGAGTAATTCGATTCGCAAGAAACTTCGCGCTTTGAAGACCGGTAAGATCGAGAATGACATTGAGTTGGACACGCACTTTAAACCTCTCATCGAGCCGTTGAAAAAGATCGTCGACAACTCGAGCTTGATCGCGGTGTCGATGACAGATCCGACCAGGAGTCTAATCGTTTCTTCTTTCTCTTCGGTGTAGCATCCTCAAACTCCTCTTCACGCTGTTGAACGGATAGCGGTTCGATTTTCACGTCAGCGTCGCTCTCTGTCGGTCAGTTGTGCTGGAAATGTCAGTCCGCAAAGAACATTCCGCAACAGATAAATGGTAGCGATTGTGGCGTGTTTTCGTGCATGTTCGCCGAGTATGTCTGTGCATGTAAAGAAATTACATTCACGCAGAATGATATGCCATACCTTAGGAATAAAATGCTTAGAGAGATATTAACAGGCAATATTGTATAATAAACTGTTTTCATTGAATAAATGATTATATTATAATTTACATTGCATTTAATATTTTGTAAAAGAATATATATCTTCATATATATCTTCACCCCGTTTACAATGTGAAGTGAAAAATTATCAAAATTTTCACGTATATATTGTCACAATCTTACAGAATCTCTTGCAGCAGTTATATCACATAAATGTATACTACATACATTTTTTACCCGGGGAAATCCTCATAGGATACCCCCAGCCTCCGGAGAGAGGCCGGGCGGTTATGTCGGACTTTTACATAGATATATACATACATACATACATACATACATACATACATTATATTACATTATATACATTACGTTATATTCGGTAATGTCCCCACGGCAACGTATCGGTCGAATCCGGCACGATATATCGCTTATCGTCGTACGGACTCAGAGCGATTTTCGTCTCGCAAATAGTGTACACTTCGTGCATTTTCGATCGTATGCACGACTGTGGTCAAGTCATTTCGATCTCATCGTTCAGACACCGCGTGTAGTCGTCGAATGTGATGGTGCGCGAGATGACGTTACTTTTGACACCTTTCGCTTTTTTACAATCTTTTTTGCCATCGACTCGTAAGGCGTACATTTTCGCCCTAAGTCCAACAAATTCGGTCATAATGACTCCGTTGTTTTCATCCTTCATCAGGCCCGGCACTTTTTTATTGACGAGAGGCATATCATAAGCGTTATCTACCGCATAGTCACTTGTGTCGAACCGGGCTATATCATGTTTCATGTTCTCGTACGCGTCGTCGCACTTGATATGATAAATCAAACTGTCCGTGTCGGTATACATGATTCTACACGAGTCGCGGTACAGGGGAGACATGTATTCGTGGTGAAATTCGTACAGGCACACCTTCGACAAGTCGAGGATGCACATGCCGACGTAGATCGGTTTGTCGAACTTCACCTCGAGTTTGCGCAGTTCGATGGCTACCAGATTTTCCGAAAACACGCTACTGCTGTGGAAATTCGGTCGCGCGATCATTGCCTCCGCGCCGTATTTACCCTTCCACGTCATCACTAATTTTACATCGACGTGGTTGCGTACATTCTCCATTGTTTTCCCAAAAACAGCGTTATTCATTAATTTATATAATGTTTTTTCGAACTCATTTTTTGCCTGTGTCCTGAATTTTGTATTGAGTTCGATGTAAGAACGGAGCCACTCAGATTGAGCGAATTGCAATACGCGATGTATTTTAGTGACGCGTAGACCATGGCGCATGCACTGCTGCAGATTGCGATAATGGATGACATAACGCTCCTTATCGTGCAGCGTGGCGAGAAGTTTGTCCTGCCGTTTGCCGGGCGGTTTATCGCGCATCGGACAGAACGGTAGGTCAGCGTGCGCGTCATGTTTATCCTGCGGATACTCGAGATCGACCTCGAGAATATAGCCCGTAGGCGAATCCAAAGCGATCGCGTTAACGTCGAAATTTGACGCGTTTTCGACCCATCGAAACTCCGCGTAGGGCAGTGGCTTACACATCGCCCAGCCGTATAAGTTGTTGACATCGAAGTACATTAGGTACGACGACGGTTTCGATGAATCGTACGACTCCATATACTTGTTGTTGGCCTTCGCGTATCTGCCGGAACATTTACTCAGCCCGCCACGAATACCACGTTCGATAAACATGACCATGTCAACGTCGGTCAGCAGTTCAAAATTGATACACGTATGTTTCAACATGGCGTCCCACGTAAAGCCTGGTAAAGTGTAGTAGTACGCGGGATCAAGTCCGTAACTCGCGACGCAGCTATCGCGGAAATTTTCAAACACGTCGGCCAACAGCAAAACATCGGTTTTCAGGTATAGATCGCTGTATTCGCCCAGGGTTCGAACGGAGAATCGCTGCCATACGTTCGCGGCGTGCGCGTAATCGCTCTCGGATACGGTTTCACCGGTCAAGGAACTGTAAAATGAATCGCGCGGCGGTAAACACGTATCCTCCAGCTTTTCGACGCTGTCCACGTATTCGTATGGAAAGACACCTTTTCGCGTCAATAATTTGAAATCGTTGTCGGATAACGCGGAAAATTTTGAACGTATAATTTTTAATTTATCATTATCTAGGAAGGATGCCAATTTTGCGAGACTCGCGCTAAGAAATTTATATGAGTCGATAAATCTTAATTGTATATCGTTTCACAAATCAGATTTTTCCGCGGTGTCTTTCACGTGTTTAGTAAATGAGATGTACTTTTTCTTTGTTATAGGCAGTACATCGATCTTGCCTTCGAACGCGGCAGCTATCTCCTTGATAATAAAGTGCGCGTCATAGCCCGACAGATTGTAAAATATTACTGGGATGAAGTGAGAATTCTTATAATTCAGATTGCACGTCGAGTGTGCTGGACCTCTGTACCGCCCGGTCAGGTGGCAATGATCGCGCACTTTATTATCATCAGGCGCGAATTGTTGTTCGCATATATGACATTTCGTCGCGCTGTGAAATGTCTCCCACTCGTCTCGCGTTAGGTCTACCATGCATACAATGTCGGACAAGATGTTTTTTACGCGATGCGCCAATCCGTTGAGTTCCTCAACGAACCACGCGACACAGTCGTTATCGCGACGAAATCGATACGTCGATAACGTTTCGTTGTACGAACACTGTACGTAGTATGCTATACTACATACCCGATGATGTTGGTAGGCGTATGACGCGTGTTCCATATCCGGTTGTGTCTTCTGCAGCACGCACTCCAGATCGGCATACACCACGAAGGGAAGTCGCTCTTTCCTGCTGTGGTTCTTGAAGCTGAGCCACTTGTCCTCGCTCGGTAGTCGGATTGCGCATTTGTTTACCTTTCGACATTCCACGGTGTGGGCTTCCAATTTCATGCTCGAACTAAAGTAGTGAAGACATCTGTAAAAAAATACAAATATTATAAATTTTTTTTACAAAAAAATTTAAAATGATATATATTATCAATAAAAGTATAGGTACTTACCGATCGCAAAAGTACTTTGTATGTTCATGTTTATTAATTTGTGAGCTCACGAGGCGGGATAGATGTTTAATCCACGCGAAATGTCCAACATTGTCGTCTCGTGGGTCCTGCATGTACAGCAGATTCACATGTTTTTTATCAATCGTGCGGTCGGTAAGCAGTATCGGGAGAACGTTTGAAGTCTTCTGTCCCTCGATGATATAGACATTGATGGATATATCGTTGAGTCGTTCGAACTGTTTAATTTGCCTCAACGTCATTGGGAACTCAATGTCTCGTACATTCAGTACCGTTGAATAATGCGGGTATGAAGATTCCCGTTCTGGATGTCTTTCGGCTGGATGCAAAGCAGCCGTCACGGCCCACGCAAAACACGCATTGTCCATAGACAGCACATTGATCACCGCGTGCTTCAATTTAATGTCTTCAAGCAATTTCATGTGACACCCCGCGCGCAAAGGATTGTACTTGTTGACGCTCACCGTCAAATTGAGAATTCGAGTCAACGCCCACCCACTGTCGCGTTCCTGGAACTCCTCGAGTTTCGCTAATGTGGGCTCGATAACATGTAGCTCGTACCACTCGCGCAAGTGCGATGTATCACAGAGTTCTATGTTATTTGTACATATACTCTTATTGGCACGTTTATCACCCGCTACAAACTCCCCGTTGAACGCGGTGTTCACTTTGACACAGTTATGTGTTTTTATAATGTCTCGCACTCGCTTGCACACGACGCTGCAGGCGTCTTCCAAAAACTGTCGCGGTTCTATATGGTCTGTATTAATTACCGCACCGGTCATTATACGCTTTTCGAACCCGGCGTCGATCTCTCGCCATACGAGTTCTGTCGCGCGCGTGTCGCCACTGGTACCGGCGTTCGCATAATTACCACCGCTATGGATAAATTGTCTTTCCAATCGCAACTTCACACCCTCGAGTCGCGCGATTCGGGCAACCAACGATTGCCTCTGCCCGATCGTTGGATTGTTGGAGAGCCGCTGACGTTTGGCACTACAGCGTGTCTCGAGCTGATCGACGAATTCCGCGCATTGCAGCGCCCATGTGAAAAATTCACCCACGGTAGCTACTTGGTCGGACAGCTCCAATAGATCGCGTTCGGTTTGCTCGAATTGATCCATGTTTGATCACTTTCGCACCAGTTCTTTTATTATATCACTTCACAGCACTTGCACGTGATAACGTGATAACGTGTTTAACCACACAATAAATCTCGATACTCTTTGACCGATGTATCGCTCTCAAATCTCACTAATGCGGCTCGATGCGCTTCATCCCTCATTATATACCTTTGCTCTCTCTCTCGCTCCAACTGATTTTTTGAAAGATCTTTTCTTCCTTTGTTTTACGTACTGCGTCGTAAAAAATAGCGCGAAATTGTTTAGTCTACGCGATAACACCCCCCTTTTCCTAGAAATATGTTGCTTACGACGAACGTGTCCCGACAGGTTCGATGCGTTATCGGGTGGATCATCGTCCCGATGACGTCATTTCTTCCTTTGTTTTTTTCACGTACTGCGTAGATATAGCAGTTCTCCGATATCGCGTCTACCGTGACGGATCCCAGGGAAGCGTCGAATGCAATATACGCTAGCGATGCGTTCAATACGAATCAGCTCATCGATTGTGAGCTCGCAGCTTTAGTTTTTTAGCACGTAAGATATATTATGTAAAAGAAGAGTTAAATAAACAGGCTTTTTTTACACCCTAAAACAAACGATGTATTTTTCTTTTGCGTGCATGTCCTTCCCTATACCTAACTTTTATCATATGTTGTTTACGACGAACATGTTCCGACAGGTTCGATGCGTTATCGGGTCGATCATCGTCCCGATGACGTCATTTTTTTCCTTTGTCTTTCACGTACTGCGTAGATAGATTGTTTAGTCTACGCGATAACCGCCCCCCTTTTCCTAGAAATATGTTGTTTACGTCAAACGTGTCCCGACAGGTTCGATTGTTTAGTCTACGAGATAATCGATTGTTTAGTCTACGCGATAACACCCCCCTTTTCCTAGAAATATGTTGTTTACGACGAACATGTTTGGACAGGTTCGATGCGTTATCGGGTCGATCATCGTCCCGATGACGTCATTTCTTCCTTTGTCTTTCACGTACTGCGTAGATAGATTGTTTAGTCTACGCGCGATAACCGCCCCCTTTTTCCTAGAAAAATGTTGTTTACGACGAACATGTTCCGACAGGTTCGATGCGTCATCGACAATAAAACACGCTACTACGCAGTGCGCTATCGAGTTAGTCTTACCATTGTGCGCCGCTTAGCGGCGCGTTGTTACGAACGAGGACCCCGCGGCGCGACCGCGGCCCCCGCGGACCCCCACGCGGCTCCTGCGGACCCTCGCGCGGCCCTCGCACGCCCCCCGCGGCCCGCGCCCGCGACCGCGAACGCGGACTTCCCCTCCCGCGGACCCGCGGCGCGGGTGAGTCATCCCGGTGAGTCATCCCGGTGAGTCATCCCGGTGACTCATCCCGGTGGTATGTCAAGGTCAACCCCCCTCCCCCCTCTCCCCCGCGAAATCCGATACCCTTGTGTAACCCGATACCCCGCTCCTCCCCCCCCCCCCTCACCCCCCCGCGAAATCCGATAACCCCCCTCCCTCACCCCCCCTCGGAGCCCCCGGGCCTGGACCGGCCTATATACACTACTTTTATATATATATATATATATATATATATATATATAAGTAATAATAATAATAAAGATAATGAGTGAATATAATATCTAATGTACCCATAAAAAACTCAATAAAGTTTCGCGACAAAACTTTTTGACATGCATTCAAGATTATACAATTATACAATTTATAGAGCAGCGCCGCTATTCGCGTGCTAACGATCATTTAATTAATGTTTAGGTTGTCCAACAATTCGATACGCGACTAGTCTTAATTTCTAATGTCTTGTTATCAAGATGATTCATCTGCCTATATTTACCCTGGTAACCAGTTTGGTAGTTCAGATGCGTCCCGAAAAAGTGCGCAAGAAAACAATCCAAAATTGCGACAAAAGTGCATAATATCTGTGATTGAACGAGTACTTACTGTACTATTGCAGTAGTCTGCTGTAAAAAGCTACTGTGAAATTTTATACTATTTGTTAAAAGTAAACATGTAGCAGAAATATGAAAACAATATGGAAGTATCTTTTGAGTACAGATCCAACCGGCAGAAACGTGAAAAGAACGTGCAAGCATCTGCCCGTGAGAAAAAGAGCAGTCGAGTGTGCTAGACGCTTGAAACATATTTGCAGCAAAATTTCACAAGTGTATGTCGCTTAAATTGTTGTTTTTGCCGTACAGATCCGACCGGCAAAAACGTGAAAAGAACGTGCAAGCATCTGCCCGTGAGAAAAAAAGCAGTCGAGTGTGCTAGACTCTTGAAACATATTTGCAGCAAAATTTCACAAGTGTATAATGTCGCTTAAATTGTTGTTTTTGCCGTATAGATCCGAGTGACAAAAATGCGAAAAAACAAACAAGCACAGTAACAACTGTGCCGCAATTAACACGTAGAACTACGTCTATTAAAATAAATAATTTTTGAGATTTTGGATAGTGCGACTTTTTCAGCGGTTATGTTCTTCTGATACTTCGTTAATTTGTCGAAAACATTTGCAAAAACATTTAGCTTACATCGAGAGCTTTCAAAAAACTATATAATAAAGTATATTTTCCTTTAATACTTTTCGAGAACAAACCCATATCGAAAAATTAACCACGAAAACATTTAGCTTACATCAAGAGCTTTCAAAAACTATATAATAAAGTATATTTTTCTTTAATACTTAAAAGAAAACGTTGCATGAAAACGTTGCAAGAAAACGTTGCATGAAAACGTTGCATGAAAACGTTGCAAGAAAACGTTGCAGTCATACCCCCATACCCCCCGAGAAAGACGTAGTTCTACGTCAAAAAGCGTGCAAGCATCTGCCCGTCAGAAAAAGAACAGCCGAGCGCGCTAAACTCCCAGACAGCACAAAATATTTATAAAATATTTATAAAAAAGATTTAAATATTTTGAAAATATATACGTTAAATATTTTGTAAATATTATAATGTCCGAAAAATAAAAGTATCTAAAAGATTATAATAAATATTTTAAACTAAAGTGTAAATAATTATCATCAATATTATTAAAGTTGTTTTTAATTTATGTTATAAATATTTATAGAAATAATTACTGTAAGTTAAGTGGAGATTGTGAAACTGTTATAGCTTCGTGCTGTGAGATGTAGGCTATACGGTCCATTTTGGCGTTACGAATTTCGAAAAATATTTGATTGATAAATCAGATGTACGGTATATTCTGCAAAATAACAAAGATAACGCTCTCAATAACGATAAATAAACAAAACAAGGCAAATGAGAGCTCGTTCGCGACGATGGACGGGCGACAGTAATAAAATATTACAAATTGAATAAAATATATATAATAAAGTAAGCGTTTCGGTCCTTGATTTGGACCCTCCTCAGTACATATAGCTGGTCGAGTAAAATGCAGTGGTCACAAGTAGTAAAAAATGCCGCGTAATACTTATTGTATTACGCGGAGAGATAGTGTCGTATATATCTTATCAATTTGACTGTCAGGTAACTCTTGTGATCACTTTTTAAGGTATGACTATATATATTTGTTTAACTTATTTCTTTTTATGGAATTAAGGTAACAGTCACGTTGAGGATACGAGATCCACACTCTCATAATCGGAGAGCGGAATGACTGCATTTTTGACTACTTGTGACCACTGCATTTTACTCGACTAGCTATATGTACCTACTGAGGATCGAGAGTCCAAACCAAGGACCGAAACGTTTACTTTATTATATATATTTTATTCAATTTGTTGAATTTGTAATATTTTATTACTGTCGCCCGTCCATCGTCGCGAACGAGCTCTCATTTGCCTTGTTTTGTTTATTTCTGCCAAAATCATTTGTATTTCTGCTGCTCTACTTCTTACGCAAGCATCTGCCGTAATTCTTGTTGAATTCTGCTGTATGTGCTAGTTTGCAACAATGCCGCTAGGCGGCGCATAATGGTAAAACTAACTCGCAAGTAAATTTCAGTTGGGATCTAATATAAGCAGGCCTCCGGCGAAGCGCGAAGCAAAATCATGACATTCGCGACAATCTTCGCCAGCAAGGCTTACCCAAAACCACTGCGGTGCTATAAATATAAAAAATATTTTTGTAAATTATTTTAATCTTCCTAAAAAATATTTTAAAAATATTTTGTGCTGTATGGGTAGCAGTAGGCGCTGCTACAAATCTGGCGCGATTATGTTGCACTGCGATTTGCGCAAGCATCTGCCGCATTTCTTGCACTATTCTGCTATATGTAAATGCATACACATATCTTCCACAATTCTGTTGCACTACGACGAGAGCAAGTTTCTGCCAACAGAAAAATAGTCAAAGTTGAAAATAGAAAACGCATGATCTGCCCGAAAGTTAGTGCACGACTTTTCGTGCAGTTTTACAGCAGAATTGCAAAGAAATGGTTACCAGGGTATATACTGAATTTGGAGTACTTTTTTTACTTACAAGTTCCCAGGTAGCGCACATGATCTTTTTGACGTCAATTTAAGGTCATTTTTCGTCCAAGACGTCATATGTCATTTATATGACGTGTATTTGACGTCTTATTTGTGGACGAAAGTATGACGTCATGAAAAGGACATGAATTAAACGTTATTTTAAGACCAAATTTGGTACACAATTTTATTTTTATTTTTTAAGTTTTTCTTAATTAAAACAGACCCATATAGCATGAAGCTTGCAAGAGAATGCAGGAACGTTACAAGTTGCAATGTTGTAGAGACAATTGCAACATTTCGTTGAAATATTAGAACATTGCAGAAATATTATAAGAATAATAGAAAATATAGTACTATAACTTACTCCGTGAACATATATGCACATACATAAAGTAAAGATTGATTTTTTTTAGATTTGTTTCTTTAAATTTAATTTCTAATTATTTTTTAACTTTGATTCGATTCATTAAAAAAATTCTTTATTTTGTCAGGTAGAGTCTTTAGGCGTTCTCATATATTGTTTAACATTATTATATTAATATTATATTATGTTAAATATACGAATCTTATATTAATAATTATTGTACATTAATTGTAATTATGTTATTATTTTTAATATTTACCGGTTATTATCATTAAACAATTTTTGAACACGATAAAGATATGTTATATAAGAGTATTAGCAACAAGGAAGCGCCAGAGTCAAAGGATCACCACTAGTCCGTTCGAAGTTCTCGTCCAGTTCTCGTCCAGACGCGAGCGAATACGCACGTGGATGGTGAGTTATTAGATAGTAAAAAAGATTCTTGAAGAGAGCGTAGCAATATTCATATTCATAATTACTGAATACTGCAAGAAGAAGGAAAAATAACGTTGAGGGGAGAGGACGTGGAGAAAATAGACAAAGAAGACACCAGAAATGGTCAAAGAGAGGAAACTAACCTCAATGCAAAGGGCATAACAAGCGAACACCAAAGTGATTCAATTAAATATACAAGAGTGCTGGACAGAGCGATAAAAAGAAAGTACAGCGACACAAGGGATACAGCAGAGGACAATACAACCAAGAAAATGGCATATAAAGTAGATACCAAAAACAGATATTCATTGCTTGCCGAGAGGGATGAAGACCAGGATAGTGAGGATATGGACACGGATGGCAGAGGTAGTGAAGAAGACAATGTGCAAGAAGTAAAGACAAGGAAGCCGCCACCGCTAGTTGTACATGGCAGCGTTAAGGATCACAAAGGATTTGTAGAACTAATAAAGCAAAAAGTGGAGAGTAAGTTCTACATGAAATATCGAGACAATCACGTACAAGTGTTCGTGAGCAACAAAAAAGACTATGACGAACTAAGAAAAGTTTGGCAAAGCAGGGAGGTTAAGTTCCATACATACACGGACAAGGACGAGAAAAGGAGAACATTCGTGCTCAAGGGCTTGCATGAACATGCAAAATCAGAAGAAATCAAGGAAAGCATAGAAGAGCTAGGTCTAAAAGTATACAATATTAGTATAATGAAAGGAACCAAGAAACCAATTTACATGGTTTCATTGGAAACAATAAAACTGGGTGCACTTAAACAAAAAGTCCAGTACCTATGCTACACGAAGGTGGATTGGGAGTATTACATTAACAAAAGAAAATTAGCCCAATGTCACAGATGCCAGGAATGGGGACATGCGACAATAAATTGCTATGCGGACCCAGCGTGCCTGAAATGTGCAGGTGAACACTTAACTAAAGACTGTATAAAACCCAAAAGCGAACCGGCAAAGTGTATAAACTGTAACAAAAATCATCCTGCTAATGCAACTATTTGCGAAGTGTATAAGAAGAGGCTAGACTGGATTAAAAAGGAACAGACTAGAACGAAAGGAAGCAAAAAGGATATGGGCAGACAGCAACAGAAGGATCCAGACATAAACAACCGGAAGCAATTTCCGGATCTGAGGACATCATCGGAGGCACGACAAAAGGAAAGCTGCAAAGAAGATGATAATAATAATGTAGATAGTTATAGATCAAAAGTAATGCAAAGGGATACAGGTAGAATTAGGTACGATAGCAAAACAGATAATGACTTTAATGATTTTTTAAGATTAATGGAAGAATTCAAAAAATTAAATGAGCATATTAATATTAAAATGATGTTAAAAACAATGAAAACCATCAATGAAAGGATGGAAGTATGTAACAGTCAAATAGAAAAATTCCAGGTAATGGTTGAATTTTATCAGACATTAGAATCATCGTTATGCGTAAAATAAAAATCTGTACTTGGAACGCGAACGGGGTTAGGCATAAAACATGTGAACTCATAGAATTTTTAAGCAGAAATAAAATAGATATCATACTTATTAATGAAACAAAACTAAGTGCTAATGATTAGGTTAAGAAACTATACATGCGAAAGATATAATAGGCATAACGCGGCAGGAGGAGTTATGATATTAGTAAAGAAAAATGTCCCTTATAAGGTAGTCAAAATTAAGTCAAGCGTAATAGAAAATGTATGTATTAAACTTGCTAATGGTGTACATGTAGTTGCGGCATATAACAGACCATCCATTCACTACACCAAAAAGAATATTGAAGAATGACTAAATGTAGCTAACAAGGTAATAATTGCAGGATATCTCAATTCTAGACATAAAGCTTGGAACTGTCACATAAATAATAGGAATGGGCTTACTTTATATGATTACTGTCAAATGAACAACTGCAGTATTGTGTTTCCAGATGAACCAACACACTATCCAGAGAATGGAGGTACGCCTACAACAATAGACATATTAATCAACAAAAATATTAATAATATTACGGAGCCTGTAGTTCTCGATGAGCTGAATTCCGACCATAGACCTGTATTATTTGAAATAGGGCAAATAAATTGCAATAATGAATTTGTGCAAGAAGTATAAAAAAGCAGATTGGGAAAAATTTAAAAATATATTAGATGAGAGATTAACAATAAATAATAAAATAAATACAGAACAAAACATAGAACAAGAAGTATCTAAACTAGTTTACAATATAGAAGCGGCGCTTAAAGAAACAATAAATAAAACTAAAATAAAAAGGGAAGAGAAGGAACTGCCTGAGGAAATATTAAAGTTAATTAAACAAAGGAATAGAACTAGAAAGCAAAGAACTAGGAATCCAGCTCACCGAGATGACTATAGGAAACAAACGCGAACGATTAGGGATGAGATATTAAAATTTAAAAATAATATATGGACATAAAAGCTATCAAAAATTAATGTAAATGATAAATCGCTTTGGAAAATGACTAAAATATTTAAAAAGAAACATCAACCAATACCTACGCTAGAGGATAATAGTACTGAGGCATTCGATGATAAAGATAAAGCAGAAATGATAGCGACGCAGTATGAGTACGTACATAATATTGATTTAAATAATAATAGTCTACAACAAGAAGAAATTATCAGAACAGTTAAGGAATTTATAGATAATAGTGAAGTAAAATTGGATGAATACAAAAGAGCTTTGACTTCACCGAAAAAAATCCGTACTATTATCCAAAAACTAGCTGCACTTAAAGCACCTGGAAAGGATGGGATACAAAATATAGTTCTTAAAAATTTAAGCAAAAAAGCTTTAGTTCAGTTAACGTACATTACAAACGCGATTTTCAAAATTGGGCATTTTCCACATGAGTGGAAGACTGCCATTGTAATTCCAATACTAAAACCAGGCAAGGATCCGACCAAGCCATCTAGCTATAGACCGATTAGTCTTCTATCAAGTGTTAGTAAGGTAGTAGAGAAGATAATTGCAACCAGAATAAGGAAATATGAAGATCAAAACAATATAATAATAGATGAACAATTTGGATTCAGAAAGAAACACAATACGGTACAACAAGTAGTTAGAATAATTAATGATATAAGACTTAATTATAATAAGGGAAATGTTACAGTTATGATGCTTTTGGATATTGAAAAAGCGTTCGACAAAGTGTGGTGGGATGGTCTATATATTATATAAAATGATAAAAAATAATTATCCTATTTATATTATCAAACTAATATACTCGTATCTAAGAAACAGAAAGCTGCAAGTAAGAATAAATAATACTCTCTCCACAGAAAGGGATGTTAGAGCAGGTGTACCACAAGGGTCGGTACTTGGACTACTTTTGTTTACGATATATTTAAATGATATAGATAGATTTGAGAAAACTAATTTAGCGATGTTTGCGGATGATACGGCCTCGTACGCACACTCCTTTAGCGCTATAGTTGCGGCCAAACAGATACAGATACACATAGACATGTTACAGAAATATTATGATAAATGGAAAATAACACTAAACGCAGCGAAAACAGAAGTAATAGTCTTTACGAGAAAAATCAAGGATTCACGTATAATACAACCAATAAAAGTATACAACCAGGCAATAAATTGTAAAAGTATTGTAAAATACTTAGGGGTAAATTTAGATCATAAGTTGACATATAAAAGACATATTGATATAGTTTTAAGAAAAACATACTTTGTAATGCGACAACTTTATCCATTGTTAGTAAGAGGCTCTGCAGTTAGCAAGCATAACAAGGCGATAATATATAAGATGATATTAAGACCGATAGTCACATATGCGGCGGCAGCATGGTGCGGAACAGCTAAAACGAATTTGTTACCTATACAAAGATTCCAAAATAAGTGCCTAAGACTGATTCTAAATGAAGGTAGATATTGTAAAATAGTAGATCTACATAAGCAAGCAGAAATACCATATATAAGAAATTATATTTATAGTATTGCGGAAAGATTCTACAATAAACAATTAGAACATAATAAACTAACCAAAGATATAACTCAGATTAGAGCTGATAACATGCCAAAACACTTTAAATATGAAGTGCCTTACCAAAAATTAGACATATTTAAAAAAGCAATATAGATTAAGTAAGTAACTTAAGATCTTGAATCAAAAGTGTTGCAAATTTTGTATTGCCCTTATTGTTCATCTGATAAGTAGGTTTTTTCAATGTTTTTCCTACAAAATATATTACAAAGGATAGGTATATAATGAGAATAAAGTATATAGTACCGGAGATGGACATAAGATAAACTTGTACTTAATTGAAAAAGTAGGTTAAGCTAAATAGGCAGGAACTACAATGTATATAGTAATATAATGTATATATAGGGTGTCTCAGACCACCCGTATCACCCGATTTATTCGTAAACGCAACATTTTAGAGAAAAATGTTCCAGACCAAAGTTGTATGGTTTCAAGGGGTACATAAAATGATGTCATTAGTTTCACCTTAAATAGTTGCTTGAAGGTCACGTAAAAGTCACCTTTGATTTTTTAAATAGAACCACCTACTTTTTATTGCATATTCTTGTAGCTCATCTCGAGGGCTTTCCAAAACACTATAAGAAAGTATTTTTTCATTAAGAACTTTTGAAATTATAAGGCTTGAAAGTTCTAGTATTTTGACATAAAATACAAAATATTTTGTAAAACATCAAGTTTTCGGTATGTTACCTTAATACTTTTATGCACAGAATAATGAGACGAATCACGTGGTATAAAAAAAGCATAGTTCCTTTAAGAAAAAATATGTAATTTGCAACACGCATCTGCATACTTTTTCTTAAAAACACCATGTCTTTTGAAAATTCAAAATTCATTTGTTAAAATACTAGAACTTTCAAGCCTTATACGTCCAAAAGTTCTTAATGAAAAAATACTTTCTTATAGTGTTTTGGAAAGCCCTCGAGATAAGCTACAAGAATATGCAATAAAAAGTAGGTGATTCTATTTAAAAAATTGAAGGTGACCTTTACGTGACCTTCAAGCAACTATTTAAGGTGAAACCAATGTCACCATCTTATGTACCCCTTGAAACCATACAACTTTGGTCTAAAACATTTTTCTCTAAAATGTTGCGTTTACGAATAAATCGGGTGAGCTGGGTGGTCTGAGACACCCGGTATATATGAGTTAATAAATTATCCTCGTTAAAAAGTCCGTTCGATCATCGATGTCAAGCAAGGTTAAGTGCGGTACTGACTTGGATGGGTGACCGCGCGGCTGTATGCACACACGACATATACATAATAAATGTATTTTCTTTTTTTTGTTTTTCTAAAATTCTTAATTCGCAAAAGCATAACGGCATATACATACCTTTAAATGACTCATATTTATGTCATTTTTAGAGCATTTTTAAAATTATTATAAACTTACGTCATATACTGATGTAAATTTGACGTCATCCGATGACGTCACTTATGCTGTGACAAATGGCCGTCAATATAGGGTCATTTAGACGTCATACTGACCGTCAGTTTGACGTACGTTCTGGCGAATGCGTACGTAAAAAAGACGTCTAATTGACGACGTTGTGCTACCTGGGTTACTTCAGTACTCTTTCTATTTATATGTCTAAAGTCTCTTTTAGGGGCAGCTTTGCTACTTCGAAGAAAATCCTAGAATGCAAATAAAATCGATTAAACATTGGTTATTCACAAAAATATGTTTCAATATATATATATATATATATATATTAGCTGGTTACCCGGGCTTCGCCCGGGAGTCGTTTTTCTTGAAACGACTTCATTTGTGTTTCAATATCCTTATTGTGGACAAACATAAGGAGTGTGTCGGTTGATTTAAAGACGGTAGTTTAACTTTCCTGCATGAATAACACATTCTAGGTGCTTAAGTTTTAAACTTTTTTACTTGACAATGATCACATATTACATCCATTTTCCCAATAATTACACTCGGATGAAATTGATATTCGTAATATAAATTATAACTAAATGCCTCTAATTTCAAATCGGACCGCATAAGTGTTTTCGTGGATTAAACATGTCGTAACCGGTCTTTTTCTACTCGAGTTTCACACTATTGAGTCAATTCCGCTTTTCCAATATTTCACTTACCGATTAGCGACATCATCCCTTGGTTTACCCGGGCGTGTTTTCGGGAATTTTGAGATTGCTCGTTCGCGATGTATACAGAACCTCGATATTTCACTTACCGATTACCGATTTTATTCCTTGGTTTTTTAATTGAAAAATCGAGGTTCTGTGTACATCGCGAGCGAGCAATCTCAAAATTCCCGAAAAAACGCCTGGGTAAACAATTCTCAATTCTCAATTCTCAATATTTAATATAAAATTTAGAAATATCAGTATCCGTTATTAAATCCCGATATATAACTTACACAATTTTTAAGCAAAAATCGGCAACCCTTTTACCGATTTTCGCTAAATTCAATATAATAATATTCTATCCATAAAAAAAAATTTAGCTCAAAATCTCAAAATTTGCAGAAATCAGAACAATTACGTAGATTTTTTTTAGACAGAAATTGGTAACCTCTTTATTAGGAAATTTTACCCCTGTTTTATATACAATTATTAAGATTCGGTCAATTATTTCCCGAAAAATTGGAAAAATTTTGGATACCGGTTCCAATAAAAATCGGTAAAGAAAAAATATACAGTTTATAGCACTCCCCGGGAAATTCTACCCCTGTTTCATATATAATTCTTTGAGGTTCCATCAATTATTTCCCGAAAAATTAAAGAAATTAGAAAAACCGGTTTCCAGAAGATCGGTAACGAAAAACTATACACCCTATAGCACTCCCCGGGAAATTCTACCTCTACTTCATATACAATACTTTCAAAATCGGTCCAATAGTTTCTAAGATTACTCCGAACAACAGTACAAACTTTTCCCCTTTATATAATAGTAGAGATATATATATACACTGGGCAACAAAATTATCGCAACAAAAATTTTCGTCAAAAATTTGCCCAACTTCAAATAAGCACAACTCCGCGAAAAATTGTCATATCTGAAAGTTTTTTTTTTCATTTTAAAGGGTGAAGTCTGTACTTTAAGGAACCATTGTTCGATTTTGAATTTAGCCTCTCCCCCTCCCGCCGTTCTTCCAAAAGTAAGGACGTGTTTTTTCTCCGAAAAATTGCATACTTTGACACATTCTACGGAGTAGAATGAATTTTTTTCGTTACTATCATAGCAACCATCGTAAAATATAGACTTTTCCCTGCAAATTAAAAAAAAAATAAGTCCGTACGATTTTTTTTCACCGAGTTATGGCTTATCAAAGTTACTTATGCATTTTTGTGCATTCAATCACCGCCAACATTAGCATTACCCGATGGACACTACGGGGAGGTTGCTGGTCGGATTTTGCCCATCGTGTGTGTGCGTGCGTGCGTGCGTCGTATTAGCAGAGATTTGCACAAACTAATTTTTATTCAAACGAGGCATTGTTACGATTTTGTCTTTTGTTTTCCGAATGAGCAATACAATACAGTGACTGCAATACTGTGAAGTTTTGTAATATTGAAGTAAGTAACTTCACAGTACATTACTTCTCTAAGTAACTTCACAGTATTGCAATCACTGTATTGTATCGTTCATTCGGAAAACAAAAGACAAAATCGTAACAATGCCTCGTTTGAATAAAAATTAGTTTGTGCAAATCTCTGCTAACACGACGCACGCACGCACGCACACACACGATGGGCAAAATCCGACCAGCAACCTCCCCGTAGTGTCCATCGGGTAATGCTAATGTTGGCGGTGATTGAATGCACAAAAATGCATAGGTAACTTTGATAAGCCATAACTCGGCGAAAAAAAATCGTACGGACTTATTTTTTTTTAATTTGCAGGGAAAAGTCTATATTTTACGATGGTTGCTATGATAGTTACAAAAAAAATTCATTCTACTCCGTAGAATGTGTCAAAGTATGCAATTTTTCGAAGAAAAAACACGTCCTTACTTTTGGAAGAACGGCGGGAGGGGGAGAGGCTAAATTCAAAATCAAACAATGGTTCCTTAAAGTACAGACTTCACCCTTTAAAATAAAAAAAAAAACTTTCAGATATGACAATTTTTCGCGGAGTTGTGCTTATTTGAAGTTGGGCAAATTTTTGACGAAAATTTTTGTTGCGATAATTTTGTTGCCCAGTATATATATATATATATATATATATATATATATATATATATATATATAAAGTGTAATATGTTATATATATACAATATATAAAGGAAATACATAGCAAAAAGTAAATACTTACTTGTGGCTGTACTTGCTGTGGACTTTAATGCTTCTTTGTGTTTCCTATGCAAGCTCTGGTTTAAAAGATTGCAAATATCTCTTATGTCGTCAAGTTTATAACCGCTATAGTATTCTAATGTTGGATTCCGTCCTCTCAAGTCCTTCATTAACAACCCAAGTAACAACGCCGCCGCTGCCATTTTACTATCACTAAACCTGATCATTGTATAATCCATCAGAGAATGTTCCAGTATGTACCTAGCCAGAATTAACGTGGGCATAAACAACTTGGTACACTATTTTCAGATAGTAGTGATTGAATTAGTATACATTTATATAGATTCTATTTGAATAAGACGGATATTTTATTGGAGAATAAAATAAAAAATTTTAAAGCATTAGTCTCCAACAGAAGAATGTAATTAATCTTCTACAAGCTGATGTTTTAAAGTTCTTTCTACAGTACTTCTTTCTACAGTAAATATTATATATATGTTTGCAAAAGCGCATCTTTTATGTGTTTTTTCTTTAGATGGCGAAACTTCCGCTTTTCGCTTGGCGCGGGTTTCTCTACCAACATTGGGTTGTCGTAATACATTGCTCTGTAAAAAATTTTGACTTCTGGTCGATATTCCTTTCCTCAAAGTTGCAGTGCTGTTTTGTCGATTTTGTCCGAGTAATACCTTCGGTGGTGCCATTTTTCAGATATGACGAAACTTTAGTTCCTTATCTAATTGCTATAATTCACAAACATACATATAATTAGTTTATATATATTATACATAGTTTAATTTATATAGTGCATAATATAATACGGAATGTTTCAGAAATAAATTGTCAAATTTGAGGAGCATATTCTACTAACAGTAAAAATGGAAAAATTACAAATTTTAAGTAACATCAAAGGAAAGGGAGACGTAAAAAGAAGGAAGATAAGAGAGATAAGTGATTTCGAAGTACAACAGATAGTATAAGTGAATAAAAGAGAAAAGGAGGACATATAAAATGTATATATGAAATGAAAAGAGAGCATTTTTATCTTTTTCTAACTCTTAAAACTGGAAAAAAATAAAAAATAAGTTAAACCGATAATAACTCACAATAATTCCTTCGCGTAAACGGGATTGATCTCCTCGGTATCAGCTCCCTGCCGTCAATATATAACTTGCATTCCGCTTCTGCATAATCGACAATACATGCCCATTTCGTGGCATCTAGCCTTAGGATCTTTGTGATATTGTCATCATTAGGATTTTCTTCGTATCCTATCTTCTGAAGAAGCCCATCGAAAATTCTTTATATGTATAACTAAATGACATTCAGAGCACTGGGCAGAAATCACATATATATTATATATATATTCACGCCAAACCGCATATATAACATCATGTTATTTTTACATTTAGGAAAATTATTTTATATTAACTCAATAGGCGTTAAACTTGCATACATAGGGAGCTTTCCAACAAGTGACACAAGCCGACACAAACGTCGTTCTATCTTTCTTTTTTGGCAATGAGTAACAAAGACAAAACGATACCTGTGTCGACTTGTGTCGCTTGCTGGAAAGCTCCCATAAGTGAATCTCGCGTTTTATGTAAAATTTTGTAAGAAACCGGTAATCTAACCTATACTACGTTTACGCGAACGTTACTTAATATTGTATAGTAACTTACGAAAACGATACGATAACTTACGATAATTCCTTCGCGTAAACGGGATCTCTTCGGCATCAACTCCCTAGCTGCCGTCAATATATATCAGCTGTGCAACATATTATGTACGCGCGGCAGAAACACCTCCTGTGAACAGGTTCCTTGATCTCCTCGGTATCGGCTCTCTGCTGTCAACCCAGCAAACGCAAAAGAATTAAAAGACATTAAAATTTTTTAATACCTTTGAATCCCTTTTTTGGCGGAATTAGATGAAATTAGATGAGATTCGAAATGAGATGGTCCAATCCCATGGAATCCAAAAAAGAAATTTTAAATTCCATCCAATCCTATGGAATCCGTAGAGGTTATGGAATTGCATGGCATTAGATGGTTTAGGAAACGTCTCGCGCCTCCGTTGGGCGACCAAGCGCCGTTGTTCGTCGGTGAGCTTTTGTGTATGCCTAAGGGCATTACACGCACTACTGCCGACGGGCAATTAGCCCGAAAATGAGATTTGTAAGATCTGTCAGGCACCGTAGGGGGTCCCTTTACATAGCGGTCGAGACGAAACTTTGAACTCAAGAAGATGCCGCGGCGATGCGACGCCTGGCGGCGTCGACGCGAATTGCCGGTAATGCGCGTAGATACCGCGCGGGCGTGTACTATTGTTGGCGCGTACCGCCACAGAGTTCAACACGGACACTTTTCAATCCCTATCCTGGCATTCAATGGTATTCATTTTATTGTCAGAATAGACGGAATTCAATGGAATTCAATACGGAAATTTTTAATTCCTAGTTTGGCGTTCAATGGTATTCATTTCGTTAACGGAATCAATAGTATTCAATGGAATTCATCACGAAACTTTCCAATCCCTAACCTGGCATTCAGTGGTATTCATTTCGTTAACGGAATCAATGGTATTTAATAGAATTCATCACGAAACTTTCCAATCCCTAACCTGGCATTCAGTGGTATAATATTTTTGTGTCGGAATTGGGATTCAAAAAAGACAAATTCTTTCCAAAATAAGGAATTCCATGATATTGAAACTATTTCAATCCCTTTTTTGGACAAAATGGAATTCGGAAAGTTCTTAATTGAATTCCTGGCAATCCCGTTTTAATTCTTTTCAATCTTTTTTCGTTTGCTGGGAATATATTTACCTCTACAGTAGGGAGGTAACATCTACTTCTACACTCAGGAATCTTTTTTGCGGTTAGCGGGGTCGGGGGGGGGCTTCGCTGCCGCGGGGGGAGCGTCTCTGTGAAGTTGGCACCTCACTTTCAAAAATCGAAAGATTTATCAACAGTTCTATTTGCACCCGCAATAGTTCTACAGTTCCTGCTAATTTTTAGAAATAGTTCCGTTGATTTAGTTAAAAAAAATGAATTTTGAAAATATGAGGTGCTAACTTCCCGTAGCACCTCATGTTTCGAAAAAAATAATTTCAACCATGACATTTTATAGTTCTCGAAAAGTTCTACAGTTCCTGATAGGTTTTAGCAATAGTACCGGTCAATAAGTATTTTTAAACAAATTTTTAATCTGACCACGAGCACCTCAAGTTCCAAAAAAATTGATTTTTACCATGAAATTCTATAGTTCTCAAAGAGTTCTACAGTTCCTGATAGATTTTAGCAACAGTTTTGGCCTCTAAATATTTTTTTAACAATTTTTTACTTTTACCGCTGGCACCGCACACAAGAGTAAAGTCATGAATCGCAAGCAGTTCCGATCGACTTCTTGACAGTTCTCGATAGTTCTCGCATAGTTCTAACAGTTTTTACAGGTTTTAGCAACAGTTCCAGCCTCCAAATATTTTTTAAACAATTTTTTACTGTTACCGCTGGCACCGCACACAAGAGTAAAGTCATGAATCGCAGACAGTTCCGATCGACTTCTTAACTCGATAGTTCTCGCATAGTTCCAACAGTTTTTATAGGTTTTAGCAACAGTTCCGGCCTCTAAATATTTTTTTAACAATTTTTTAATTTGACCGCTGGCACCTCATCTACGGGAAATACGGGGTGCTGGCAATTCCGATCGTTTTCTTCGGAGTTCTCGGCAGTTCCCACATAGTTCCGAGCATTTAAATATGTTTTGACAAGAGTTCCAGCTATTTACTATTTTTAAACAATTTTTTAATTTGACTGCTGGCACCTCATCTACGAGAAATACGGGGTGCTGGCAACTCCGATCGTTTTCTTCAGAGTTCTCGGCAGTTCCCACATAGTTCCGAGCATTTAATTACGTTTTGACAAGAGTTCCAGCTATTTACTATTTTTAAACAATTTTTTAATTTGACCGCTGGCACCTCATCTACGAGAAATACGGGGTGCTGGCAACTCCGATCGTTTTCTTCAGAGTTCTCGGCAGTTCTCACATAGTTCCGAGCATTTAAATACGTTTTGACAAGAGTTCCAAAGAACTTTGAAGAAAACGATCAGAATTGCCAGCACCCCGTATTTCCCGTAGATGAGGTGCCAGCGGTCAAATTAAAAAATTGTTAAAAAAATATTTAGAGGCCGGAACTGTTGCTAAAACCTATAAAAACTGTTGGAACTATGCGAGAACTATCGAGAACTGTCAAGAAGTCAATCGGAACTGCCTGCGATTCTCTCTCGTGGCATGCCACCTTGACGTGGTGAGAGGGCTCCCTGTACCAACGATCCACTGAGGCAGTACTTTCGGTCATATTGAAGGGAGGGCTCGGTGGGGAGGTACAGGGTCTAAGAACATGCCGTGCCCCCTCCTCTCGACTTGTCGAGACTTGGGGGCACAATAGGGTCCGGCGCCCCTGTCGGGGAACTTGTTCCCTGACTCTTAAGCGTCGGTAAGGGGAAGGCGACCCCGACTACAAACGCCCGGTCGGCTGGGACCGAGAGGGAGGAGTTTCTACTCCTCCCACCGGCCTAGAAGAAGAAAAACCTCGATAAAAAACCACGGGGTTGGGGGGCTCCTCCTCGGCCATTGCACGCCGGTGCTCCGGCAGGTTCGGGGGGGAGATTGGTTCCCTGGGGAGAGAGGTGGGATGGATGATCCCCCGCCTCCCTCTGGGCTGATGGCGGTTGTCGGATCTCTCGGGCAATGGCCCGGTCCGGCGGTCGTCCGGCCTGGAGGGTTGCGGGGTTCTTCCCGTCCCACGTCACCCCACTCCCGGGGTTGGGCCATTCACCCATTGCACGCCGGTGATCCGGCAGGGTGGATGGTCATGGGGTTTCTCCCTTCTTGGGGTGGGGTAGAATCGGCCATATCCTCGCAATTGGGGGGTCAAAAGGCCTGCACCCCGTCATTCGACGGGAGCGCGGCAGCCGGGGAAACCTTGGCTGTTGGCGCTGCGGGTCTAGATCGCCCTTCCGCGGGGTTGCGAAGATCCCCTCTCCTAGGAGAGGGGATATCCGCCTTTCATCCGCCCAGTACGTGGTGCTGGGTTGGGTGGAGGGTAGGCCCGTACTAGGGGATTGCACACCAGGGACGTGGTCCCACGGTTCCCCCAGTGCGGAGGGTCGCCTGGGCCGCTCGAACATCTTTCGAGGTCGGGGCCGGGCGTCCTGGGTGGGAGACCCGTTGGGCCGCTCGGACATATTCTGAGGTCGGGGCCAGCGGGTCTAGTCATCGGACGTAAGGGCTGGTGACGAGTAAGGAGTCCGTTGGGTCGGCGGTGGTGTGGGCGCTCCGTGTCCCTGCTCGTGCGTGGCGGAGACCAAGATCGAGCGTGCTCGGCCGGGGCTGGGATCGAGGTTTCTCGGCCGGCCACCCCTTGTTGCGCGCGGGTGAAGGTGGCGGGGTTCTCTCGTCGGCGTCGATCGGCGGACGGTGCCTCAGGGGTTGGGGGCGGTCTCTGGGGGTCCTTTGGGGCCTTCGGAGGGCGCTCTCGATACGGGTATGGCGAACCCGGGGATACCCGAGGGCTCGGGCAGGCTGGGTTCGTGAGGCGGGTAATGCCAACCAGCCTAGGGGAAGGACACCCCGAAAATAAACCATTTTCAAACAATGTGAAAATGCACGACAAACAGAAAGGAAGGCTACCACCACAGGCCATTCGGAAGGCCAGTGATCGGCGTCAGGGGAGTACCGTCCCGGCTCCCCTTTCGTCGTCATCCAACGACGGGCTATCGGCTGAGTTGCGGGCGAGCTCAGCCGAGGAATCGGCTATCGCTCTGATGAGTCAGAGTTCCTCGAGGAGAAACAGCAAGGAGCGCGTGGAGCGTACGGTCAAGCCGGGCTGCTCTTCTGCACCAGCGTGTGCAAAGAAAGGCATGGAGGACCGGGGCCAGGACGAGAGGAAGAACCTTCGTAGCAGGGCGAAGGATTTACGCTCCGACTCGGACTCGGACGTCCGTTCGAGGTCGAGGAAAAGGGGAGGCAAGAAGAAGGATGCCGATACTGACTCCGATAAAAAGTCAGAGTATGACTCAGTGGAGGATGAGCCGATGGGTGACGAGCCAATGGACGAGGAACCAGCGGAAGGAGTCATCCATATTTCGAGCGAAGAGGAGAAGGACGAGGAGAGCAAAGATCTCCCCATAGAAACAGTTATGGAAGCCAGGTCCGTAGTCAGAGAGACCAAGGAGATTATGGCCAAGACTTTGGGAGATATTAAAGCCCCATTTCTGGAGGAGGTGGGGAAAGAGGGAGGAAGAGGCCGAAAGCCTACTACGGGAGTCCGTTATCTTAAGATGTTGCGCGAGGCGCAGAGACGGATAATCGACCAAGTACAGAATCTTAAGGAACTTCATGACGAGAGCGTGGTAGCCACTCTCTCGGCCAGGAGGAAGAAGGAGAAGACAGCGATGGAGAAGTTCCGTGACGAGCCGAGCAGTGCACTGTCGTCTATTATTATAGAAGCAGTGAACGGCGTGGATAAAGTCATGGAGAAATCCTCAGCGCTGCAGGGTCCAATGAGGGGCCAACTAAACAAATCGGCTGCAAGAATAAAGGCCGCGATAACCTTATTGGCTGAAAGGATGGGAGGTTCTCAAAGGGACGATGAGATGGAGGAGCTGCGCGAGAGAGTCGTGCAACAAGAAAAGGAGCTGGTAGCCCTCCACGAAAGTAAGGCGCAGCAGCAAAGGGAGATGGAGGCACTCAAGGAAGACTTGGAGAGGCTGAAGTCTCAGATGGAAAGGAAGGAGGGAACTTTTGATTTACGCGAGAGAAGGAAGGGAATCATAGCGAAGAGAAAGAAGCTACGAGACCTGTCGACCTCCTCCTCCTCGGACGAGGACCCGCCCAACGAGGTGAGGGGGCCGGTCGAGGAAATGGAAATGGAGGTGGTTGCGGAGGAGAGCTCGAGGGAGAGAGTTCTGGCTCAAGTGGAGAAGGATGGCATGCCGGCAGCCGTGAGGCCTGTGCTGTTAGGCAAGAAGAAGATCCTGGATCCGGCGTTGCCTGCAAAGGACCCGAGTCAGGACAAATGGGACGAAAGGGACAGAGAAATGGAGTACCTGAAGAGCAGGGTGAATGAGATTCTTGCCTTCAACTTGTCTCAGTCCCAACCGCAGTCTCAATCGCAACCTCAGTCACAACCAACGACGGAGGTTGAGAAGGTACCGCTTGTCAAGCGGACAGGGACAGAAGGTAAGGGCAAGGGAAAGAAGAAAGGGAAGGAGAAGACAAAGCCGGCGCCTGTTCCCACACCGGCTGCGAAGAAATCGCAGCCGCAGGTACCAAGGCGACAGACGGCTCCTGTTCCCGCTCCCGTTCCCACGTCGGCTGCGACTGCCAAAAAGCAAACGCAGCCGCAGGTACAAGGGGGGAAGAAGGCCACCCCCGCCCCGGTTCCCACGGGGGCCGCGAAGGAAACGCGGTCCCAGATACTGGGGGGCAAGGACACAGCCAAGGAGGAAGAGCCCGCGGGAGACACGTGGGCTAAGGTGATAGGGAGAAAAAAGAAGAAGGAAGGGACTCAGAAAAAGAAGGCTGAGCCGGAAAGGAAGTCGCTCTCTCAGCCTTCCGCCCAGAAAGGGAAGGAAACAAGGAAGAGGCGGGTTCCCAGAACAGCGGCCGTCATCCTCACATGCCCAGAGGGAGAGTACTCCGAGTGTATGGGTCTAGTGAGGAACAAGATAGCCCTGGAAGAGGTAGGGATCGCCAAAGCCCTAAACGTCAGACGAACGGCTACTGGCGCGTTAAGCCTGGAGATCTCGGGCCAGGGGAATGCCCAAAAGGCAGATACCCTGGCGGCCAAAATGTCCGAGGTCCTGGCAGGTAAGGAGGGAGTCCGGGTGAGCCGCCCCACCATGACGGCGGACATCCGGTTAAGCGGGTTTGAGGACTCGGTGAAGGGAGAGGAGATCAGGGAGATCCTCGCCACGAGGGGGAAGACAGGCCTGGAGGCTGTGTCGGTCGGGCCCGTTAGGCGAATGGGCAACAGACTTTGCACAGTCGTGGCTAAATGCCCACTGGCGACGGCGAATGCCCTAGCCAGGGAAAGGAGGGTAGCACTGGGGTGGTCGAACGCTATGGTCGACCTGCTGGACAAGAGGCCACTCCAGTGCTACAAGTGCCTGGAAATGGGGCACACCAGAGCGAAATGTCCCAGCGAGCAGGACAGATCAGGTGCCTGCTACAGGTGCGGGGTTGAGGGGCACACGGTAAAGGGGTGTAACGCACCCATTAACTGTGTGGTGTGTAAGAGCAAGGGTCTGCCCCACGACCACCGAATAGGAGGATCGCTATGCACAGGGTGCAAGAGCGCTAAGGCAAAGGGCCCGCGACTGTTGCCAAAGGCAACAAAGGCCAAGGCGGGGTCCGGGCAGAAGCCGAAGATCGTGGAGAATCTGGTGGTCTCCGGAATCACCGTTTCCCATGAAGGGAAGTTTATTGCCGGTCTTGGCAACTTACTCCCGAAGGAGAAGAGGACGAAGCCGCCCCCAAAACCGACTGGGGAGAAGGTGGCTACACCGCAGGAGGGGGAGACCGCAGAAATGATGGAAGTGGAGGTAGCAGCAGAGGAGGCGGTACTCCCCCAACCTGTCGTGGAAACAGAGAAGGAAGCGGAGGAGACTCCTTCGCAGAACATGGACGCGGAATGGGAGCCGGTAAACGAGGACTCAACTGGGTGGGATGAGCTGGAGGACTCCTCGGTGGGCCTGGCCGGTCCTCCAAGCGAACCTCAACCACGCCCGCGCAGCGCAAGATCTTTTCTGCCAGACAATGGCGGAGCGCGGGTGTGGTCTGGGGATCGCGGCCGAGCCCTACAACGTCCCAAGGAATCACCCTTATTGGGCAGGGGACGGGGGGGGCTCGGTCGCGATAACGTGGAGGAATTTGCCGGGATCCCCTCAGGGCGTCCCGAAGAAGTCGGGGCGAGGGTACGTCCGCGTGGATTGGGGGCCCATCTCGGTAATCGGGATATACGCCCCTCCGAGTTGGAGCCTGGCCGAGTACGAGCAGTTTTTGACGGAAGTCGAGGACTGTGCCCGTGAATGCTCGTCCGGCCGGGTCATTGTCGCGGGGGATTTCAATGCGAAGTCACGCGTTTGGGGTTCCCCGCGGCAGGATCGGAGGGGCGACGCCACCGAAGAGTGGGCGGCGGGCCTCGGCCTGACGTTGATAAACATAGGCCGAGCGAGTACGTGCGTGCGGCGGCGGGGGGAGTCGGTGGTGGACCTGACTTGGTCCACCCCCCTCGCCGCCCGCGATATACGCGACTGGCGGGTGGCTGCGGACCTGGAGACACTCTCCGATCACCAATATATTATGATGACGGTCCGCACCACCCCCAGGGAGGTACTCGCCCGCCGCCGGCTTGTCAACAGGGACAAGCGGAGGTGGGCCCTCAAGAAGATGGACGTGGACCTTTTCCACGCGGCCATAGCCGCCCTTACATGGGGCGGAGAGGAGGAGGCGGCTGATGGGGAGGACGTGGACGTAGATCGGATGGCCGGGGGTCTGGCGCGGTTGATGGCCAAGGCCTGCGGCGTCGCGATGCCCCGGGTCCGGTCGCTCCCCCCCCCGTAAAGCCGCGTATTGGTGGACGGAGGAGTTGGCTGCGTTACGCCGCTCCTCCGTCATTGCCAAAAGGAGATGGCAGAGAATCCGCGCAGGTAGAAGTGATCCTCTGGATGAGGAAGAGGCGGGGGAGGTCTGGCGTACCGCCCGCCAGGTTCTCTCCACAGCCATATTTGCGGCCAAGAAGCTCTCCTGGAGGGAGCTCCTCGACAGCGTAGAGAAGGATCCGTGGGGGCGTCCTTACAAGCTCGTATTAGACAAGCTTAAAGCCTGGACGCCCCCGCTCACGAAGACGCTGGCTCCCCAGTTCGTCGGCGTGGTAGTCGATAAACTCTTTCCCAGAAAAGATGGGGGAGAGGTGAGATTCCCGCCGACGGCAATTCCGGAATGGAAGGAGGAGTGGGGAGTCAGCGAGGAAGAGCTGTCAAGGGCTCTCAAAAGGGTCAGGAGGAACAAGGCTCCTGGCCCTGATGGGATACCCGGGAGAGCTTGGACCTTGGCCGCAGGGGAACTGTCCGGCAGAATGCGAAAGACATTCACTGAATGCCTGAAGGCCGGACGGTTCCCCACAAGATGGAAGGAGGCCAGCCTGGTGCTCCTGCCGAAGGCGGGCAAGTCTCCGGACTTGCCCTCAGCCTACCGGCCCGTGTGTTTGCTGGACGAGGCGGGTAAGATCTTCGAGCGAATCATCGCCGAACGCCTCGTCCAGCATCTGTCCAACAGGGCAGAGGGTGGTATCTCGGATGACCAGTATGGCTTCCGTGCCGGGAGATCAACGATCGACGCTATTAAGCGCGTCCTCTCCCGGACGGAGGCCGAAATAGAGGCGGGGAGGGTAGTGATGGGCGTTTCTTACGACGTCAGTAACGCCTTCAACTCCCTCCCCTGGCCGGTGATCGGGGAGGCCCTGAAAGAGTTCGGGGTCCCCGATTACCTCATCGAGGTCATCCGAGATTACTGCAAGGATCGCGGATTAATATACACGAACCGGGATGGGGTCCTGATGTTTAGGCTCGTCGAGTGCGGTGTTCCGCAGGGGTCAGTGTTAGGGCCCCTGCTTTAGATCATCGGCTACGACCGAGTCTTCAGGACCCCCCTCCCCCTAAATTGCTGGCTTTCAGGTTACGCGGACGACGTGTACCTGGGAGTCAGCGGGGGAGGATGGCAGGAGCTGTTTGGGCTGGCCAATACGGCAGCGAAATGTGTGGTGCGCTCAATACGGAGGCTGGGCTTGGAGGTGGCCCCGCAGAAGACTCAGGCGACGGTCTTCTGGAATCGTCGAGCGCGGGGCCCTCCTCCTGAGCGACTCAGTCTCCGTGTGGAGGGAGTACGAGTCCCGACCACTCCTCACTTTAAATATCTGGGGGTTTGGCTGGACGAACGTAGGAGCTTTAGCGAGCACGTGAACCGCGTCGCCCCTAAGGCCAAGAGGATGGCCAATAGTTTGGCCAGGATCTTGCCAAACATCGGCGAGGCGAGCGGTCGCGTGCGTCGCACAGTGGGCGAAATTCGGCAAAAATCGATTTTTAACATTTGTGTAAATGGACGAAATAAATTATTTTACGGCTTTAAGAATATCCTGAGGTTTATGAAAAACATATAAAATATGTCAAATGTTATTAAATATAAGTTGATATTTATATTTAAATATTGCCTTTAACGCTCATCCATTTAGTTTCGTAATATTTTTGTGTCTGTTCAAACCTCTCGTACAGAGCTAGAGTTGTGTGCAAAATTTTCAAAAAATTTACTTATACAGCTCTTTATACACTGTATCGATAAAAAAATTTCAAATATTTTTTTGAAATATGTTTATTAATTATTTACAAGTTAAATGATTGACTAATGTATTAGCTCGATTTTGCATAAAGAAAGTAAATTTCGGATGCGCGATTTAATAAGTTTGACCGATTGTGCCCGAACGAGACTAGGATGAATCTTTTCCTTAAAGTGTCCTTTAAATTGAGAAACAAACCCCGTTTGCCCGTTTTTGCCCGTTGGAAAGATATTAATCATATAATAATGTAGGTATTTTCATGTAGATGATTAAGGAGGAATACCAGAGTGATAATCGAGAAAGGCTATTTATGTGAATCTGTTGTAAAAAATGTCTTGAATTAAGTTCATTGATGCATGTTTATAACATTTTAAAGTTAATAACAAATTGTTATTAACAAATAAATATATTTAATGCTAAAATGGAATCTGTAATGCTTTGAGCAAAATATATGTTGGACTGTCCTCCACAGTATTCAACGTCATCTGTGTGCTTATTTCGAACTTTACATTTTGTCCACTAGGTGGAATAAAGGGGAACCTTAAAACTCGCAATTAAAATTGTACTATACTTGTTATAAGTATAATCGATTTGACAGGCTTGATTTACGTTTTATACGTATTTTATTCGTGTGTTTATGTACCGTACAACTTTGCATATTACTTTCTTATAATATCTACTGTTTCATAATATTACTACTTCATACTTCTATAGTTTCGTACTATTACGTAATATTACTACTTCGTACTTTTATAATATTGACTTACATTTTAATATCGATTTACTTCATAAAATCATTTTCTTTTTAAAATCATTCTCTTTGTATCTCTCATTCTCTTTATATATTTTTTTTATCTTTAAGAATTCTTGATTTATGCTGCTTGCTGATTCAGGTTGCTTATAAAGTTAAAAAGATGGCAGATATTGTACTTAAAAATAAAATTTTATGTGATTGTATTTGGAATAGTAATAATAAAAGAAAGTCACATCTGGAAACAATAATGGAGTACATAAAAAAAGATAAGGAGTACAATAAAACGCAACTTTTTCAAATTAAAAAGCATGTAACTAATAGTTTTATTTCCAAATATGCAAAATATTGGTCAAATGCGAATCGAACACGAACAAACTTTGTAAGAAAGTACATGCAGTTTATGGAAAGCAAAATTAAAATAACATCCAGTCACTTTAATTTGAAGATAATATTCAATATCAATCCAGAGACTATCATTAATATATATATGAAATGTCTTCCATACTAGATTCACCATAGTTCATTTTAATTTAATATTCGAAATCAGCGATCCCAAAAACACATTGGATTACCAATTTTAAAATGATTTTATTCAGTATTCAATGAGTTATCGATTTTTGTCTACATTTTCGCCAGATTGGATCAGCCATTTTGAATTCCACCATTTTGAATACAAATTCGAAATCAGCATCCCTAATATAACTCATGTATATCAATTTTCAAAAAAATCCATCCAGTTTTGATTTTTCGGTCCGCCATATTGAATCAACCATTTTGAATTTGATCATTTTGACTTAAAATTTGAAATCTACGCCCAAAACAACCTAGGAATACCAATTTTCAAAAAATTTACTGCAGAATTAATTAAGTTACCGATTATTGTCCATTTTTTCCGGATTTCGCCCACTGTGCGTCGCCTCTATGTGGCGACCGTCCATTCGGTGCTGCTCTATGGAGCACCGATATGGTGGGAGAAGGTGGGTGGTAGCATCCACCTAAACGCCAAGATGGCGGCCGCGCAGCGGATAATCGCGCTTAGGGCCGCCAGGGCGTACAGGACGGTCTCCCACATGGGGGCGACAGCCCTCGCGGGAATCCCCCCTATAAAGCTCCTGGCCAAATCATACGCCAAAATGTATGAGGCGGCCAGTGAGATAAGGAGGGTACACGGGGTGATCCTGCCGAGGGCCAAACAGGCGCTGAGGCTCCAAACCAGGGAGGCCCTCCTCCAGGACTGGAAGGCGTACCTTGCGGACCTGTTGCAGACGCAACGGCCGCAAAAGGTCTATGGGAGGAGGGTCCTCGAAGCGGTCCAGCCAATACTCGAGGAGTGGGTGGAGGGCAGCAAAAAGAGGTTTGCTGCCTTCCACGCGGTGCAGGTGGTAACAGGCCATGGATGTTTTGGCGACTACCTGCACCGCATCGGGAAGGAGCGCACCACACGCTGCCACTACTGCCCCGAGGCGGTGGACACGGCGCAGCACACCCTAAAGGTGTGCCCAGCGTGGGACGAGGAGCGCCGTGTCCTCGGGGCAGCGACAGGTCAGGACCTCTCTCTCCCGGCGGTGTTAGCCGCTGTGGCAGAGCCAGGGGATATCGGGAGGGAGAGGTGGAAAAAGTTCGTCTCCTTCTGCGACGCTGTTATGTCGCGGAAGGAGGCGGACGAGAGAATTAGGAGGGGAGAGGTTTCTCCTCCCACGTCGTCGGAAAGTGAGAGCTCCGGCTCCGGCTCCGGCGACGATGGGAGCGACTAACAACAACCGGACACGGGTGGGGGAGGCGCTCTCTCCGACGAGGGACGCTCCATAACCCCTGCCCACACAGTGCCCGGGCACCCACTTCGTTCGTTTTTTCAGGGGGTTGGTGTTGGCGTTGGGCGTTATGCCGAGGAGGGGGTGGAACGGGGGCAGACCGCTGGGTCTGCCTCCCTACCACCCATTTTGGTGCTAAGCAAGTTGATGGAGGAAGAAGGGGCGGGCCGGCGGGGGCTCGGGCGGGATCCCCTTCGGGGTTCCCGTCACTAGCGCTCCCCCCGGTCCGCGGGGGCGGGGGGGTCGTCCGTCACGAGGAGAGTTTATGGCTCTCCCGGGGCGGCGGCCCCCAACCGCGCAATCAGGGGAAGTGAGGGGAGGAGGAAGGCACTTCGCGTAGAAGGGGCGACATTGCCCCTGTCGTCTTTCGTTGCCTCCTCCTCCTCCCCTCACCCGGGGGGCGGTCGGGTGGACAGGGATATCCACTCGGCCGCTGCTCAGATTTTGAGCAACTCCGGAAGGGGGGTGGCGGATGGGCGTGGTGGCACCCATCCGTCACAAATTAGACTTGATCGCCTAGAAGGGCGACGTACGGGGGGGCCCACGAAAGGATCAGTGCGTTTCCCGGGGCCTCCCCAGTACAGTACAGTGAGGGTCACTCGTGGTGGTTTTAGCCAGTAGGCCGCGGAGAAAAAATTTTGGCGGGACTTTTGGGTCTCTGCTCTCCGCGGAATCCGGCACTACCCTGTCCCACCCCGGGGGCAGGGTGTCTTCCCCTCCTCGGAGGGGCTACTGGTGCTTCAAACCGAGGTGAAGCGAAGGCGCTCCCTGATCAGGAGCACTCCCCGATCAGGGACACTCCCCGATCGGAGGCTTTGGCCTCCGTGACTGGTTGTCCCTGTGACTGGTTGCTCCTGTGACTGGTTGCCTTCGCGGATCCGAGGGATTCCAGTAGTTAAAGATTTCCACCACGTAAAAAAAAAAAAAAAAAAAAAACTGCCTGCGATTCATGACTTTACTCTTGTGTGCGGTGCCAGCGGTAACAGTAAAAAATTGTTAAAAAAATATTTGGAGGCTGGAACTGTTGCTAAAACCTATAAAAACTGTTGGAACTATGCGAGAACTATCGAGAACTGTCAAGAAGTCGATCGGAACTGCTTGCGATTCATGACTTTACTCTTGTGTGCGGTGCCAGCGGTAAAAGTAAAAAATTGTTTAAAAAATATTTGGAGGCCGGAACTGTTGCTAAAATCTATAAAAACTGTTGGAACTATGCGAGAACTATCGAGAACTGTCAAGAAGTCGATCGGAGTGCCTGCGAATCATGACTTTACTCTTGTGTGCGGTGCCAGCGGTAACAGTAAAAAATTGTTTAAAAAATATTTGGAGGCCGGAACTGTTGCCAAAACCTATAAAAACTGTTGGAACTATGCGAGAACTATCGAGAACTGTCAAGAAGTCGATCGGAACTGCCTGCGATTCATGACTTTACTCTTGTGTGCGGTGCCAGCGGTAAAAGTAAAAAATTGTTTAAAAAATATTTGGGGGCCGGAACTGTTGCTAAAACCTATAAAAACTGTTGGAACTATGCGAGAACTATCGAGAACTGTCAAGAAATCGATCGGAACTGTTTGCGATTCATGACTTTACTCTTGTGTGCGGTGCCAGCGGTAAAAAATTGTTAAAAAAATATTTGGAGGCCGGAACTGTTGCCAAAACCTATAAAAACTGTTGGAACTATGCGAGAACTATCGAGAACTGTCAAGAAGTCGATCGGAACCGCCTGCGATTCATGACTTTACTCTTGTGTGCGGTGCCAGCGGTAAAAGTAAAAAATTGTTAAAAAAATATTTATAGAGGCCGGAACTGTTGCTAAAATCTATCAGAAACTGTAGAACTTTTTGAGAACTATAGAATTTCATGGTAAAAATCAATTTTTTTGGAACTTGAGGTGCTCGTGGTCAGATTAAAAATTTGTTTAAAAATACTTATTGACCGGAACTATTGCTAAAACCTATCAGGAACTGTAGAACTTTTCGAGAACTATAAAATGTCATGGTTAAAATTATTTTTTTCGAAACATGAGGTGCTACGGGAAGTTAGCACCTCATATTTTCAACATTCATTTTTTTTAACTAAATCAACAGAACTATTTCTAAAAATTAGCAGGAACTGTAGAACTATTGCGGGTGCAAATAGAACTGTTGATAAATCTTTCGATTTTTGAAAGTGAGGTGCCAACTTCACAGAGACGGGGGGAGCGCCGTAAGCGGCGGGCGAGGGGGTCGAGGAACGGTGTAAAGGGTCACCGGAGGGGGGGCTATGCGGGGGGAAGAGAAAACTGGGCGAGAGGGGGAGCGCGACGCGAGAGGAACATTTGACGTAAGGTTGGGTGTGGCAGGGCCGCCAACGGTGGTTCGGCGCGGGGCAGGGCCGCCAACGGGGGCTCGTTGCGGGGATTTGGGCATTTTCCGAGGGGGCGCTCGGAGCGGCGCTCGCGCCGTTACCGACCGTTTTGGAGAATCGCGGGCCAATATTTTTTGTTTGTTTTTTTTCTTCGTCGTCGGTCGCGCGCGCGTTCGGGCGCGTCCGAACTCGTTCGAACTCGTTCGAGGTCGCTCGTCTGGACGTTTCGGGGTGGGGGGAAGAACGACGCGTTCTAGATGGTTCGTTTCGCGGGGGGTCTCGCGCGCCCGTCTTCGTCGTCGTCGTTTTTTTTTTAACTCTCGGTCCGAAGATCGTTTTGATCCGCGTCGCGACGGGCAGGATGTGGTTTTCCTGCCCATCCCGACTCATCGAGATCGATGGAGATGACTCGTCTCATCGTTCGATCGATACGTGATAATTTTTTTAACGCGCATTCGAACTCGTTCGCGGTCGCTCTCGTCGTTTCCTTCTTTTGTTTTGTTTTGCGGTTTTCCTCCTTTTGTTTTGCGGTTTTCCTGCCCATCCCGACGCGACGTATCGAGATCAAGTGAGATGACTCGTCTCTTCGTTCGCGATAATTTATGTAACGCGCGTTCAAACTCGGCGTCGCGATTGCCGCGACCGCGGGAGGTAAGCGCGGTCGCGCGGAGATGGGTATACGGATTTGGGAAAAAAGGGGGAAACAGAAAGAGAGAGCGCACAGATGAGATACGCATATAGTTTTTTTTTTTATTCAAAAATAATACAAGCGCGTTTACATTGTTTCGCTCGCGCGAATATATACATTTCTTAGACGCGACATCGTTATAAGGATTGGAAACAGAGCGCGGCTATCTCGCAGTCGACGATGTTGTCAGGATCGAAGAAATCGCTCTTCAGTATCGCAGTCTGAACCGAAGTTTCCATTTTCATCGCGGCGGCGGCTATCTCCCGATAGCGCAAAAACTTCGCGTCGACCTCCTCGGTCGCCGCGCTCAGCGCACGGATGACGCGATCCACACAAAATTGGAGATCGTACAGCGTGAGCAGGGTTTTGCGCACCATCGCCACGCGAGCCTGGTTGGGTAGCTCCATACGTACGATCGGCCCGTTGTTGATCACTCCGAATCGCATTGTCATCCCTCCGATCGACATCGGCGAGGGGGGGTGAGTTACGTCGGAGAGAGCGCGTTCCATGCACGACAATACGTCGCGTTTGTGCTCGACCAGTCCTTTCCACATGTCGAGCGTCAGGGAGATTTCCCTGCCTTGTTTGTCTCCCAGGGCGATATCCACGTACGAAGGCGTGGTATGAATACTGTACCACGGTGACTTGATCGTGATACCTATGGCTATGTACTTATAGCCAGTCGACGTCAGCAGATAACGCGTCGTCAGGATGCGCACAGGGGGCAATTCGACGAGAAAGTTGGAACGAAACTCCTGATGATGACGACGACGATTATCCTCGACGGGCGCGTCGGTTGGAGGATGAGAGCTGCGACGCGATTCCTGGCGACGAGAAAGATAATGGCGATCGTCCATCGAACTGATCCTCCGCCTTTTATTGCCGTTGTCGTTCGCCTCCGAATCCGCCGTCTCCGTAGGGGAAATACTCCTCGGCGCGGGTCGATCGGCCAATGTCAAGAACATTTCGCGCCGCGGTAACCGTTCCTTTCTGATTTTTTTTCCGACGCGTCGTATTCGGCCGACGACGCGACACTGATGCCTTGGAAGGGACACGTCGGTATAAGTAGAAAAGATCTGACTTATGTCACGCGTGGCGCGGTGTGGGAAATTTGCGCGGTCCTCTACTTCCTTCGGCGGATGCGGAGATCGGAGAGCCGAACCCCGGTGTCGTCATCGTTCCAATAATCGCTCGTCGCCGACGTTAGCGAGTTATCGTTAAGGCGTACGATTCGATCGAGGAGATCGCGCAACTGCTGCAGCAGTTCGGCCTTAGGGAGACGATATTCAGTATCCGCAGATCGAATTTACCGGCCGACGAGACGGTCCTCGTAAATTCGTTGAATTTGTAAAACTGCGCCCGAGTGGTGAAGTACAGATTGCCGTCGATGTAGCGGAATATCGACGTCACGCCGGTCGGTATTCCGGGAAACGTCGCCTCGAGGGGCGTAAATTTGGCGACTCTCTTGTCCTTGTCGCATTCGTCTATCTCGCCCACCGCGTTACCGTTAAACACCACGTAGGAACGTCCTCTGTGGGTGTTCACCGCTCCGTTGATCAGCGCGTTTTCGGAAAATCCGAGTTCTTGCAGGGTCTTCGGCCAACCTGGCCGCAGACTAAATTCCGGATATTGAACCAAGTATACCAAATTATCTACGAACACCATGAGATCGCCGGACCCCCATTGATAGGCAGCGGTCACGCGCGTGTAATTGTCGTGAAGAAAGCTCATGTGATTCGAGAGGGCTAAAGGTCCGTTGTACGTCCTACCGTCCAGATCGATCGACCAAACGTTTGTACGAGATGTACATTCGATTTTCCAAAATCAATATCCCGTTCACGCGATCGAGGCTGCACAGGTCCGGCGACGGCGGCGGCGGCGGCGGCGGCGCTGGCGTCCGACGCGGCGGATCGTTCGGAATTTTTTCACCGTACAAACGTTGAATGTCGGCGATGTCGTTTTGGTCGAGCTTCACCGGATATTGCTGGTCCGGTTGTATCGCGAACATCACCGATGTTTTGCGCTTGTTGTGCACCAATCCGAGGGAGTGGCCGATCTCGTGCGTCAGCGTGTAATGCAGGGAAAACTTATCCGCGGAATGTTTGTTGACGTAAATGTGCCACGGCTCGTCCCCGTCGACGTGCACCTCGGAAACGAATCCCGCTTGGTCCGTCGGGAGAGACGCGTGGGCGAGCACGTTGCCGGGGCCGTCGAATTTGTCCGAGCAAAATGCTCCGTTTATCTTGGTGTTCGTGTTATAGTGTAGTAGGCGTCGCCAAGATATTATAATGTCGGCATTCGACGTTTCGGAGCGTTCGAACGTCAATGCCGAATGCTGCGACCACAGGTCGAACGCGGCCTGCGCCGTGTTCAGCTCGGTTTCGTCGGCTAAGTGAAAATGCCACGTCAGGTGCGTCTTCGGCCATTTGGACAGGCTCGCTTTCGTTCCGTGCTTCAAAATATCTCGGAAACCGCATCGCGGTTTACTCATGAATTGCAGCGTTTCGTTGTTGGGCGTTCCGTCGCCGGATAAATTGTAGTAATTCTGAAAATTCTTGAAGGCTTTGCGAAAAACGTCGTTTCGTCTCTGAGCCGGAACCGCGTCCACGTCTTTGGACAGATATCCGTATTTCTGCAGGTAGTCGAACGTGAGCGCGTAATTTTCGTCCGTAATTGTGGAATTGATGCACGCCGCGGCGATAAAACACGCGGTTAACGCGATTATGTACGCGAGCCGCATCGTCGAGAGCGAGAGAGAGACGGTGAAACCGCGATGACGGCGCGTTGCGGTTTGAGCGCGATCTCGACGAGCGCTCCGGATGCGAACATTTACGCAATAAAGATCGTTAGCGACAACGCGGATAGGTGGCGGCGCGGCGGGGGGTCTCGGGCGTAAAAAAAAAAATGCGTCGTAGATCCCGGCGGATGAGCCGGCCTGATAAGGAAAAATTGCGTCAACGATTCCGGCGGATGAGTCGGTTTGATAAAAAAAAATGCATTAATTATTTTCCTCGATGCGTATTTTCCTCGATGCGTATTTTCCATCGATTCATATTTTCCTCACGCAATAAAATGCTATTCTTAGTATATTTTTCTATCGCAACACCCATGGGCAACACCCTTTTTTTACCATATATAAGAACTCGAGACTAGACTTGGGCGTAGTCTATCCGCACTCTTCGAGTGAACTCAAGACGATGGAGAAACTTAACGATTTAAAATGCGTGTGTGATGTATTACAAAATCAAACCACAGCCCTGACGAGGGAGGTTGAGGATTATTGCAACATGGTGCGGCAGTTGCAGCAGCGCGTGAAGTGCTAACGGAAAAGGTGCCTCCTTTTTTGCAACTCACCGTTCACGTGGACGAGGATGCCGCAATGCTCGAAAAAACGTGTCGCTTTCAAACGTGAAATTATTTCTTATAATATAATCAAACGATAAATTTTATATTTATGTATATTTATAATTATTTACAATTATTTATATTTATTATTCATATTTATATTTATTTATATTTATTAATTGTATTTTTTGCGTAGGGCTATCATTACTTCCTTGGTGAAAAAATCTCGCAACCAGATCAGATTGTTCGTGACGAAACTTCGTGGGATGCATAGGGACATCGCGCGGCTGGACTCGCACGAAGAGGCGGGTCGTTGCGAGAGAGACGACGACGAGGGGGATTCTCCGAACCTGAACCCCCAAGAAACAGTGACCATCAACGACGATGTCCCCGTATGTTGGGCCTCCCAATGTAAAAAAAATGTGAAAAAAATGTGAAATACGATATATTGAAAAAATTTTATTAAATGACAGAAGTTTATTTATAATATGCTATATAATATTGTATTACAAATAAATATTAACAGTGAAAATAAATGTTTTAACGATATCGCGTTTTCTTCACCGCTCGCTTCCGCACTCGATCTGACGCTTGGCGTTATCGCTCGCTCGCTTGCTCGCTTGCGTTCCTCACCGCATCTCGCGCTGGAGCCCCACCCCCGTATCGCGCTCTCGCTTTCGCTCGCCGTTTCTCTGTTTGTCGCGTTAAGGTGTATCGCGTTCCCGCGACCGGCCATTGTTACGCGCTGCCGCGACCGGCCATTTTCGCGCGCTCGGTAGCATATAATGTATACGTATATAAATACGGAGGTGGTATGCGAAAAGAGGAACACCGTTTGTCATAGATTTTACGTCGATCTTTATTTGATAAAATATAGATAAAAGGATATATATGATACAATGGAGTAAAAAATAAACGATTAAACACAATATATACAAAATAAAAAAAAACGAGCAACGCAATAAGATAAAACGATTAATACGTTAAAAAATGAAATTATATTAAACCAGTAATATATAACGTTTTTTTTTTTTACACAAATTTATAAATAAACAAAACAATTTCCGTCGCCAGCAAATAATTCAAAATAAGTCGTTTTATTTTCGACCCAACTGGCCAATTGAAACAAGATTGCACAATTTATAAAGTAATTCAATTCGCGGAGTCGATGCTGGCGAAACATTTGCGTTGCTCGATCCACCAATCGCGCAACTTCATCACGTTCTCCATGGCGCAGCACCGTTGGTGACGCCGGTAGCGAAACGCGCGATCGGTGCGAAGAGACTCCAACCGATCGATGTCCTCGTACTCCACGTCGACGGTCACGATCGTCGCGTCGACGTCGCCGAGAATATTCTGCAGCCATTTCTTCTTCTCGAGACCTTTCACGTAGATTCGCGCGTTGGGCGTCTCCTCCGTCTCACACAACTCGTCCAGGTTGTCGCGCACCGCGCGTCGAATGATCGTCTTCGCCTGGCGATAGTCCGTGTCGCCGTCCTCCCAACAAAGGCCGTGATGGTTCGCTATCAACCAACTGGCTCTCGCTTTCTCGGAGCTCGTCAGCAGATTCCAACTCATCGGTGCGTGAAACACGTGATGCGCGAGCACGCGGTGTCTGTAAAGTTGGCATATCATTTTCCAGCAGATCAAAAATAAAAGGCAGTTCTTGTCGCATGCAGTCGAGTTCTATAGTTCCTGATACTTTTTAAGAGAGTATTTAAAAGAGAATAGGGTGATATGCTGTACGAAATGTCGCAATTCCGGTTTATCTAAAATATTTCTCGAATAGTTCTGAACATACTAAAGCATTTTCTAAAAAGTTCCCGACCCTGGCAATGTTCTATGATTGTTTAAAAAATGTAATACCGTTCGAAAACCGAGTATTTAGAGAGAATAGGGTGATATGCTGTACGAAATGTCGCAGTTCCGGTTTATCTAAAATATTTCTCGAATAGTTCTGAACATACTAAAGCATTTTCTAAAAAGTTGCCGACCCTAGCAATGTTGTATGATTGTTTAAAAAATTAATACCGCTCGAAAACCGAGTATTTAGAGAGAATAGGGTGATATGCTGTACGAAATGTCGCAGTTCCGGTTTATCTAAAATATTTCTCAAATAGTTCTGAACATACTAAAGCATTTTCTAAAGAGTTCCCGACATTATAGTCTAAGAGCTGGCTACATAAAAATGCAAGGTATAAGGTACATGAAATATTTATAGCTAGAGAGGTTCTATTATCACTCCCGAACACTGAGTGACCAGTCTGCCTGCGCGCTTAGGAAGATTAAGGCGGGGGTGGATGGTCAAAAATGACAAATTTTACAAGGAAAAAAATGATAAAGCTCAGGGATAAAAATTATAGGAATGTTAAGTATTTGTTGCTACAAAACGCGGAAAATTATTGGCAGACGATTTCGTGGAAGAGAAAGAGCCGGCAGACTGCAACAAAGCGGCGTTAACTTTTGTGAAAAAAAACTGATAAGGTACATGATTAAAAATTATTGGTAATGATTACTAAACTGTTAACGAAGCTATGTGCTAAATGGCAGACGAAAAAACTGAAGACAACATCGAGGCAGATTGTAATGAAGAGCGCGGTTTCGATTGCGCTTAACGAGTTAGTTCCGTACGATGCGTTACTACGATATGTTATTTTGTTTATATATATATCATGTCGACAATAAGATAACAATTCTATATTATATATATAATAAGTGCTAAAAGATATGTTTAACATTAGAATAATTTTTTCATTAACATAAAAATACTATTAAAAATTGTAGACTTATTATATTTCGCTGTTTGCATCGGATTCATCGTACTGCATATCTTCTTCGCTTTCGCAATCGATATCATCCTCAGATTCGATTTCGTTGATATCTGCTGAAAAACGACATTAGATGAGGCAATCGATTCGTTATTAGCTACATAAAATAAACAATAAATTAGTTTTATTATTTATCAACAATGTATTGAAAAAGTCATATAAGAATTTATGTACTTACTAGGATCAGGCTCCGGTATTGTATTTCCAGACTGCTGTAATTTCACCAATTCACTATAATTGTCAACATACTTTTTTTTAATAGCCGTGAAATTACTATAACAATTTTCATGGTACCCATTGATTTTATCTGCAGTTGTGGATAAAATAAGTTCATTATACTTTAGCTTGTAGGTCACACGAATTTTTAAAATCTTCCTGCATTTTTCCAAAATTTTATAAAAAGTGTGATTTTAGTTTTACTGCTGTTGTTACAAAATACACACTTTTGCTCCGAACTCATTTTGCGAATAGTTCACTGACATTTGCAAAATATAAATAATAAATAAAGATTATATAAATAATAAATAATAAATAAATAATAAATGAACAATAAATAAAGATTCTAAAAGCCGCTGAAGAAAAATAAAATTCGGCACAATACACGTTGGACGTCTGTTCACTGTCGAGTTTTCGAGTATACTGAACTCTCTTATATTTATATTATCTTTATTATCATAAATGACCTTCTCCAGCCTCTACTATACAGCTGTTTCTCGGCCGCTTGGTCCCTCTGAACCGTTTCAAACGGTTTTTATACCTGCGTTGAATTTTCGAATATAATTTTCGAATCTTTCAATCTATTAAAACCTCTATTAAATCTATTAAAATATATTATTTTAAAACTTGTAGAAAAATGTTTATATATAGTTTTCAACTGCAGATCAAAAATGTTATGAAATTAATTAGTAACAATTTATAGCGAATTCGGGCTCTTGCACTAGTGCACACTGAGTGTGCACTAAGGCTTATTCTTAATCAATTGTTATATTTACAGATCATCTTAAATACTTCTTAGCCTATAAAATGATTTGTACAGGATCCACATAGATATTACAGATTGTTTTATTGGCTAAAAAGTTTTTAAATGTGTATTTAAGCGACTTTAAATATAAGAATAGATTATAAACAAGCTTTAGTGCGCACCTCAGTGTGCATCAGTGCAAGCGCCCGAATTCGCTATTAGATTCAATATAATAAATAAATATTAATTATTTTATTTTTAACAATAAAAGAATGAATACAAACTAAATCCATTAATGGAAAAAAGAAACACGTAATATATTCATATAAATAACAAAATAACATATCATAGTAGCGCATCGTACGAAACTACCTCATTAAGCGCGATCGAAACCGCGCTCTTCATTACAATCTGCCTCGATGTTGTCTTCAGTTTTTTCGTCATTTAGCACAAAGCTTCGTTAACAGTTTAGTAATTATTACCAATAATTTTTAATCATGTACCTTATCATTTTTTTTTCTCAAAAGTTAACGCCGCTTTGTTGCAGTCTGCCGGCCCTTTCTCTTCCACGAAATCGTCTGCCAATAATTTTCCGCGTTTCGTAGCAACAAATACTTAACATTCCTATAATTTTTATCCCTGAGTTTTATCATTTTTTTCCTTGTAAAATTTGTCATTTTTGACCGTCCACCCCCGCCTTAATCTTCCTAAGCGCGCAGGCAGACTGGTCACTCAGTGTTCGGGAGTGCTAATGGAACCTCTCTAGCTATAAATATTTCATGTACCTTATACCTTGCATTTTTATGTAGCCAGCTCTCCGTCTATTAGCAATGTTGTACGATTGTTTAAAAAATTAATACCGCTCAAAAACCGAGTACTTAGAGAGAATAGTGTGATATGCTGTACGAAATGTCGCAGTTCCGGTTTATCTAAAATATTTTTCGAATAGTTCTGAACATACTAAAGCATTTTCTAAAAAGTTCCCGACCCTGGCAATGATTGTTTTCAAGCGGTATTAATTTTTTAAACAATCATACGACATTGCCAGGGTCGGGAACTTTTTAGAAAATGCTTTAGTATGTTCAGAACTATTCGAGAAATATTTTAGATAAACCGGAACTCCGACATTTCGTACAGCATATCACCCTATTCTCTCTAAATACTCGGTTTTCGAACGGTATTAATTCTTTAAACAATCATACGACATTGCCAGGGTCGGGAACTCTATAGAAAATGCTTTAGTATGTTCAGAACTATTCGAGAAATATTTTAGATAAACCGGAACTGCGACATTTCGTACAGCATATCACCCTATTCTCTCTAAATACTCGGTTTTTTCAAGCGGTATTAATTTTTTAAACAATCATACGACATTGCCAGGGTCGGGAACTTTTTAGAAAATGCTTTAGTATGTTCAGAACTATTCGAGAAATATTTTAGATAAACCGGAACTGCGACATTTCGTACAGCATATCACCCTATTCTCTCTAAATACTCGGTTTTCGAGCGGTATTAATTTTTTAAACAATTATACGACATTGCCAGGGTCGGGAACTCTTTAGAAAATGCTTTAGTATGTTTAGAACTATTCGAGAAATATTTTAGATAAACCGGAACTGCGACATTTCGTACAGCATATCACCCTATTCTCTCTAAATACTCGGTTTTCGAGCGGTATTAATTTTTTAAACAATCATACGACATTGCCAGGGTCGGGAACTCTTTAGAAAATGCTTTAGTATGTTCAGAACTATTCGAGAAATATTTTAGATAAACCGGAACTGCGACATTTCGTACAGCATATCACCCTATTCTCTCTAAATACTCGGTTTTCGAGCGGTATTAATTTTTTAAACAATCATACAACATTGCCAGGGTCGGCAACTTTTTAGAAAATGCTTTAGTATGTTCAGAACTATTCGAGAAATATTTTAGATAAACCGGAACTGCGACATTTCGTACAGCATATCACCCTATTCTCTCTAAATACTCGGTTTTCGAGCGGTATTAATTTTTTAAACAATCATACGACATTGCCAGGGTCGGGAACTCTTTAGAAAATGCTTTAGTATGTTCAGAACTATTCGAGAAATATTTTAGATAAACCGGAACTGCGACATTTCGTACAGCATATCACCCTATTCTCTCTGAATACTCGGTTTTCGAGCGGTATTAATTTTTTAAACAATCATACGACATTGCCAGGGTCGGGAACTTTTTAGAAAATGCTTTAGTATGTTCAGAACTATTCGAGAAATATTTTAGATAAACCGGAACTGCGACATTTCGTACAGCATATCACCCTATTCTCTCTAAGTACTCGGTTTTTGGGCGGTATTAATTTTTTAAACAATCATACAACATTGCTAAGGGTCGGCAACTTTTTAGAAAATGCTTTAGTATGTTCAGAACTATTCGAGAAATATTTTAGATAAACCGGAACTGCGACATTTCGTACAGCATATCACACTATTCTCTCTAAGTATTGGTTTTGGGCGGTATTAATTTTTTAAACAATCGTACAACATTGCTAATGTCGAGAACTCTTTAGAAAATGCTTCAGTATGCTCAGAATATTCGAAAAATATTTTAGATAAACCGGAATTGCGACATTTCGTACAGCATATTACCCTATTCTCTCTGAATACTCGGTTTTCGAGCGGTATTAATTTTTTAAACAATCATACGACATTGCCGGGGTCGGGAACTCTTTAGAAAATGCTTTAGTATGTTTAGAACTATTCGAGAAATATTTTAGATAAACCGGAACTGCGACATTTCGTACAGCATATCACCCTATTATCTCTAAATACTCGGTTTTCGAACGGTATTACATTTTTTAAACAATCGTACAACATTGCCAGGGTCGGGAGCTCTTTAGAAAATGCTTTAGTATGTTCAGAACTATTCGAAAAATATTTTAGATAAACCGGAACTGCGACATTTCGTACAGCATATCCCCTATTCTCTCTAAATACTCTGTTTTCGAGCGGTATTAATTTTTTAAACAATCGTACAACATTGCTGATGTCGGGAACTTTTTAGAAAATGCTTCAGTATGCTCAGAACTATTCGAAAAATATTTTAAATAAACCGGAACTCCGAAATTTTGGAAAATTAGCAGATAATTTTTTCAATGGAAAATCAACAGAACTATTATTAAAAAGTATCAAGAACTATAGAACTCGACTGCATGCGACAAGAACTCTTTTTTATTTTTGATTTGCTAGAAAATGAACTGCTACGGGAAGTTAGCAGATCATTTTTTCGATCGACTGTTTTTTGGGTAAAATCACCAGAACTATTACTAAAAAGTATCAGGAACTATAGAACTCGACTGCATGCGACAAAAACTTCCTTTTATTTTTGATCTGCTGGAAAATGATATGCCAACTTCACAGACACGAGCACGCGTGTCTCGCTTCGCAACACGGCCACCTCCTTCGCGACGAATCTATCGCCCACCGTGAATCCTTGCAGGTCGACGAAGATTGTTCGGGAATGAGTCTGAGATGGTTATGAAAATAGGCGCACGAGGACAGCAGTGATCGGGCGATACCGAAAGCGCCGATTGCGGTAGCGATCTAAGCTCCGAATTCGGGAGTAGGGGACAGAGTCTGCTCCAAGCACGCACAGTGAACGCACGAGGCTAAAACTCTCGTTACGCGAAGTCCGCTGAATAATTATAAGGAGCGTAAGCACACCCTCCTCTGCGATATTACTGCAGACTTTACTGCGCCAAGGCATTGTGACTCATTTTGTGACAGCAAAAACCACTGTACCATTAAACGTAAGCGAACACTCTATACAGAACTACTTCATTCCTTCTCCTGCAATTACTAACGAAGAGAACTGACGACTCGAAACAGGCTTCCTTATAACGCGGAGATTCAAATAGAAACAAAGATCGTCGTCGTCGTTGCCGCTGTCGCCATTGCGTCGGCGCGCGTTGGAAAAAAATTAAAGAACAGACGTTCGTTTAAAGTTGCTCGTTCCTAACAGACTGAGAAACGATGGAAGAAACCCGCGAATTTATATATTCCTCGTTTCCGGGATAAAAATAACCTCATAACTACATTTTTCCGTTTCCCGGATGAGGTATTCTCGCAATCGCATTTTCAGTTTCCCGGATGAGGTATTTCCACAACCTCAATTTCCGTTAGATAATTTTGCGCACCACGTTGGTCAGCGGACTGTACTCGATGACTCGATCGTGAACGATGAGACAAAAAGCTGTGGTTTTCGGCGGAACGTTTTCCTTGTTTTCGAACTCGATGCGCACGTCCACGGTGGCGCTCTTCACCGATTCGTTTTGACGGGAACAATCGATCACCGCGAGCGGAGCTACCCGCGCGAATTCGTGCGGGGAAAAGAGCGCGTCGTCGCGACCGTTCCCGTAGTACGCTCCTCGAAATTTCGCGTACATCTCGTACAGCACGGGAACTTGTCGCTCTCGAAATCCACGTTCACGTCGTCGTAGGGATAGAATTCCGAGTTGAGATACAATTTCACGTTGGCGAGCGCGCAATGATCGAACCTCGAGGCGTCGCCCGCGAATTCGTTTCGCCGTCCGGTCTGCAGCGCGAATATGACGTATTGCGGCTTCTCCAATTGCGGCGCGGCTTTCACGGCCCACGAATGCTTGGTCGTGCTCTGCAACAGGGGAAATTCGTACAAATCCCAAGAGCGAAAGCCCGCGCTCAGAAATCGTCCGCTCTCCAACGTTCGCAACAGCGATAATTTAGTCACGTCGTTCAGCGCCACGTGAGGCATACGCCATTGCACTTTCAACAACGTAATTTTAGGATCTTTGGCCGGATCTCTCGGCACGGTCTTCTTCGGATCTACGACGCAGTTGTGGTCGCTACGAGAGCGTATCAGGATAAGCTCGTGTCGCGCGTTTATCACCACGCGTCTGTAGTCCTCGCAGAAACCCAAAAGAATATTCAAAGGTACGCAAAAGTTGAATTGATGGGACGCGTTGTTCAGATTCGATTCGCTCGTCGGATAACTCCATCCAGCGTTCTGCAGTTTTCTGGCTCGTTCGACGGTCAGCGACACGTAGTTCTTTATCGTGCTGGTTATGCCGACGTTTCTACACCGGTCGATCTCCACGCCGTCGAGCTCGTATCGAATTTCGTCGAACATAAACGCGACGCAGTTGTTGACTAATTTCGCGTATTGTTCCTCATTCGTCGCGCCGTCGTCGTTGAGTCGTCCCTCGACGTACAGGAAACTATCGCACGGCAGTGTATACAGATCCTGCTGCTGTATGGGTATTCGTATCTCGTCGTTGTGTCTGAACGTCGTGTTGACGTATGGGTTATACGTGTGAGTCTCGATTCCGACGATGCGCTCGTCGAAGATCGGCTCACCGCCGATACTCAGGATGTCGGCCATGATTTTTCCTCTCGAGGTAGAAACGGCTCGACGGTGACGCGTTTCTCACGGCGAGACCCAGCGATCGTAGGAATCTGACGTTGGCGTTGCTGAGAACGGGTCCCCCTCCTCCACCTCTTCTCTTTCCTACGCTTCCGATCTCGTCGTAGAACGGGCTAGCTCGCTCGTTCGTACAATTCGCGCTAGATCCGTTCAGAACGAGCATCCCTCCTCTCGCTCTCTCTTTCTTCAGGGATACGCGCACACACACACTAACCGTGACGACGACGTACGTGCAATCTGATCGTTATCTCCTCGCCGCGAAAGTCGATCAGCCGATCTTTCTGATCCACGACTCGCACCGTGATATCGGTGACGTTTCGCGCGACGATCGGGAGGTAAATGATCTGCGTCGGAGTATCCGACAGTTTATATCCCGGTGGAACTTTCGGCGCGAATTCGTGTATCGCGTGCACCGAGCGTCCGTTGCTGTACGCTCCCGCGGTGATACTACACTCGATGCGAATTATGTTCACGCTCATGACGTCAACGGGTCCGTCGGAAACGTACCATTTGTTCGGTTTTAGGATACGATCGCTCGAGAAACCCAAAAGAGAACCGATGTTGTTCGGTTTTGTAAAATTCACTCGGTAGGCGCATTTTATCTCGCTTCTCATGGTATTCTTGTTGGCGCAAAGATCGAGCACTCTGTCGCCACCGTCGTCGTCCCCGTATATGTCATAACCGTCGCCATCGTTGTCGTCGTCGTCGTCGTCTTCGTCCACGTATGCGCGATAAATCTCGTCGTCGGTTTCGTCCTTCTCCGTTCGGTTTTTTTCTTTTGCCCGTCCAGCGTCGTCGGTCCGCGGTTTTCCTCCTTTCTCCTTAATTTTGTCTCTCTCGCGGGCGCGACGTTCGCGATGGAGAATAGCGGCGCGCAGATATCTGCTCACGGCTCGCAACTCGTACGAACCTTCCGGAACGACGATTCTCCGGTCGTCCCCGCCGTAGTAGAAGCGATTGTTCGCGGACGTAACGTTCGGTATCGAATTGTACGTCTCAAAAGTCGCCAAACCCAGCTCGTATTCGCCGTCGCTCAGATCCAAAGCGGGAAAGTGACTCGCCGTGAGAACGCTGCCGGTCCCGGTCAACGTGAGCGTCAGCGACATCGCGGGAGAACGTCGATCGTCCGCCCGCTTCCCCCCAATCGATCTCGCGAAGAAATCGCAGGCACAGCTGTCCGCAGATTCTCTGATCGAATGTCTGGAACGCGCGACGATTGTACGTCACAATCGCGCTCTCGCCGCCCCCGTCGCCGAGATACCGCGCAAGATCCCTCGGCGGGCGGAGATTTCCAAACGCGTCGAAGTAGATCGCCGAGTTTCCTTTTTTCGCGTAAGCGACCCAATGCGTGCCCGGGCCCACCACGTCGTCGAGATTCACGATGCCGCACTCCGCGCGTCGCACCCTCGTCGGCAGAGCGTCGCGCATAAACACCCCGCGGAAGAACGGCACGCGCAGGCGACGCGCCGCTCGATCGAGCTGTTCATCGGTCGTGACGCCGTACGGAGGTAGACGCGCTAACTTCGCCTTTTTACGCGAGGTTTTTTTTTGCCGACTCTCCTCACGCCACCTCCGCGCTTCTTATACGGCGCGAGGTACAACCCGCGACCCTCCATCGCGCGATTGTGTCGCTGCAATTCGTCGAGCTGTTTTTGCGCCGCTTTGTTGGCGCTCACCGCTTTGGCCACGCCGGCCGCGCCACCGATCAAGGAACCGAGAGCGCCCAACATCGGTAGAAAGGGCAAGAAGCCGCCGCGTTTCGCCGTCGGAAGTATCCTTCGCTTCTTCCTTCTCGTCTTCGCGCTTCTCCTCAATCCTGTTCCTTTTCTCGTTTTCCTTTTGCGTTCCATACCCATGCCCAGCTTCGTCTTCGTCTTCATAGCCGCCCATACGGCCGCCGCGGCGAGTCTCTCACCGGCCGTGGAATCCCTCGCGGTGACGCGCTCGCGCGCCCTCTCGGCGAGCCGTCGATCGGCGACGTGTCGCTCAGCGAGCTCGCCGCTTCGCGAATACGCGATGTTGTGCTCCCGACACGCCGCGTCCAACGGATTGATGCCTTCTTCGCCGCGCGCTAGTCTCTTCGCTAGACGCGTACCGGGCCCGCAGAACTGATAACCGGGTATGTGCAGTTCGAAGGGAAGAGCGTTTATCGCGCGATTGAGCAGACCGGTGCCGCGCATTCGGTCGCGGTTGCGCGAGGAGGATTCGCTTCTTCATAGTTCGAACGGGAAGTCGAAGATACACCGTTCACAGGGCGAAAGCGATTGCACTCGTGGCAGTCCTTGATGAGCGGCGGCGGACCGTCTATGTGCGTTCGCTGCCACGGACGATTGTAGTGTCGCATGCACGGGCGATATCTCTGCACCTCGGGATCCGCTTGTATATGTTCCGGCAAACGGTCCCACAACAGGTGCACGTATCTCCCAAATTGACGCAACAGAAGGACCTTCGGAATGTATTGCAACTCTTCCACCGTTAGATTGAGAATTTCGTAACCGTCCACCAGTATGAGAAACACACTACTGTGAGACATCTCACCGATGCGCGCAAACGATTTGTTGATTTTAGAAAATAAATTTTTTTTCTACGGATACGGCGACACGCTCGCGCTACTTATACCCGCGCGCGAGGCGTTTGCGCACGCGCGACGAAACGAAACAACGTCCGCGCTTCCCCCTCCTTTTTTTCCAGCGATCGAGAGACTCATCGCGAACGAACCGAGCGGAAAAACCCGAGAGAGAAAGAGAGAGAGGACAAACATGCGATTCGTGCGACAGACGGCGACGTTAGGAGTCTCGAATATGGATCGCAAAACGTCGGCGGAGTCGGGCGCGACCGAGAGAGGAAACGGAGAATCGCGCCGGCACGGTCCTCTCCTTCCGAACGTCGTCCGTTGCATCATTTGCGGTCCCTCCAATTGCGGTAAGACGAACGTTCTGCTGAGCCTGCTGGAACAACCGCACTCCGTTTCGAGAACGTATACGTGTACTCGAAATCTCTGCAACAACCGAAGTATCGATACCTCGAACGATTGTTCGAGCCTATAGACGAGATCGGCTATCACGCGTTTTCCGACAATCGCGACGTCATTCCGCCCGACGAGGCGCTTCCCGACTCGGTTTTCGTCTTCGACGACGTGGCCTGCGACAAGCAGGACAGAATGAGGGAGTACTTTTCTATGGGTCGACATTCGAATATCGATTGCTTCTATCTTTGTCAGACGTACGCCAAGATACCGAAACATCTCGTGCGCGACAACGCAAATCTGCTGATTCTGTTCAGGCAGGACGGCACCAATCTGCGACACGTGTACGACGATCACGTGAACATCGACATGTCGTACGACGAGTTTCGCGCCTTCTGTCGCGAGTGTTGGCGGCGCACCTACGGTTTCGCCGTGATAGACAAGGACAGCGCGTTGCGAGGCGGACGGTACAGACGGGGCTTCCACGACTTCGCCGTGCTGTAGGGCCGATCAGTGCGCCTCGTCGAACGACGCGAGTATGAGCGCGATTGCGGAGGAGAGAACCGCGCGAGAGATAGCCAAGACGCGCGCCTCGATTCGCAGAAAGTACGCCGCTCTCAGGGCCGGAAAAATGGAGAGCAAGATCGCTCTGGAAAAGAGGTACGAGCCTATCGTCAAACCTCTGAAACGGCTCGCCGATGAACGCAGAGGAGGTAAAGGACCGGGCAAGATCGACGACGACGACGGCGCTGGCTTTGCGTTCCCGAAAAAGATGAAAGCGACGAAGAGAGCGAAGAAGGACAGCGAGAACGGCGAAGACGACGACGACGCTGGCGCCGACCTGGAGCGCGATTACTGGGAGGACGACGACGTATTCGCGCCAATCGGGACAACCGCGACGGTGGAAAAAAGAGAGTCACGCCGATCCGCGACGATTCGGTCCAGTTTTTACCCAGAGAACGCGAGATCGTATCGGAGACGACGACTCCGCCCCCCACGTTGGAGACGTCCGCCGGGAAATCTTTGAGTACGGCGGAAAGTCGCGACGTTCTGACTAGCAAACTAGGACCGTTTGGGCGGGAATACTTGCGCGCTCTTCTGGGCGGCGACAAAAACAAGGAGATCGACACCGTTTACGGAGTGCATTTCGGCGAGAAAGGCACGATGCTGGGAAACAAGCGATTCAAGCTGAAACCGGATGACACCATGGTCATCGACGGTGTACCGTACAAAGGCACGCGCGGCCTGTACGAGTTGATCTTCATGGGAAAACCCGACCCTAAAATCTACACGGAGAAGGACAAATTAACGTACAGGAGCATACTTTTTTCCACCAGCGCTCACAAACGCGGTGGCAAAGCCGACAATCCCGTCAAGAGCAACAAGGGACCAAAGTACAAAAATATAATAACGCCGCTCGTAAACCTGTCTCTCAGAGTTGGAACTACGAAGGGTGCCGGGCTACCGTCGGCCATGCGACTGACCGACAACGCTATCGATTACGTTCACTGAGACGATCCCAACGAGCTGGTCGATAGACTTCGACTGCTGGACGCCTCTCGTCGAGCCGGCAACGACGCTCACGACAACGAAATCCTGTCGATAATCGAGGAACTTCGCGAGGCCGGCTTCGTCATAAATTGATCGGTCGCGTAGGTCGCGACGTCAGTGCGAGTCGCGCGCCCGCCAGCGCGATGTCCGTGAACAAATTCGGCATGTCTCTGACGAATCGGGGCAGCGGCGACGGAGTCAACGGTGCGTCCGAGGTGAGATTGTGCTCCTCGATCGAGTCCCTGCGCAATTACGCGCGCAACAACGCGCTCTTCATGAGCGAGGATTTTTACGACGCGAGGGAGCGCAAGATACGAAGAGTGGCCGCGCCGGAGATCGACACCGACGCGACGAACAGGAGTTACGTCAAGGACGCGATCGAACGATCGAAGAAAAGCGCGACCGAAGAATTGAACGGTAGGATCGCGACGGTGGAGAACAAGGCGGAGAGAAATTTGAAGAACGAAATAGCGAAGGTGAGGGACGCGGCGCTCCTCATTCGCTTGAACTCTTTCGAAGCGGATCAGCACAAGATACGACACGTAGCCGCGCCGGAAATCGGCACCGACGCGGCAAACAAGACCTACGTAGATGGCGCGATCGGACGGCTCAAGAAAGTCGTGACCGGTGAGATCGAGAAGAAAAACGCAACCGAGGAATTGAGAAACGGAATCGCAACGCTGAGGAACGACGCGCTCCGTTTGGACGAGGAATCTTACGACGCGAGGGAGCGCAGGATACGGCGCTTAGCCGCGCCGGAGGTCGGCACCGACGCGGCGAACAGGAGCTACGTAGAGGGCGCGATTGGGCAGCTGAAAAGCGTTTTGATCGAAGAGATCAAGAATAACAACGCGATCCGAGAATTGGGAAACGGAATCGCGGCGCTGGAAAGCGTCGCGCTCCGTTTGAACGCTCAGGATTCCTACGACGCGTCGGGGCGCAAGATACGACGCGTAGCCGCACCGGAGGTCGGCGCCGACGCGGCCAACAAGAGGTTCGTCGAGGGAGCGATCGCGGAACTCGGAAAGACTTTGAGCGACGCGATAAAAGAATTTAAAGAGGAGTTCGTTACCGTGAAGAATACCGCGGATAGACACGAGGTTGAAATCATCGCGATCAAGACCGTTTTGAAGATTCTCAAACAAAATGAGCGTGGAAAAACGTAGACTCGTCGAAGAATTGCACACGCCGGCGCGAAAAAATTTTCCTCGCCGCCGCGTCGTGGTGCGCGGTTACGACGACCTGTGGCAGGCCGACGTGGTCGAGATGCGCCCCTATTCGCGCGCGAACGCGGGCCACAATTACATTCTGACGGTCATCGATGTGCTGAGCAAGTACGCCTGGGCGATCCCGCTCAAGAGCAAGGGCGGAAAGGAGGTCGCGACGGCTCTCCGAAAGATCTTTCGCGAGGACGCGCGACACCCCAGGAATCTGCAAACGGACAAAGGAAAGGTATTCTACAACGCCGACGTGCGCAAAATCCTCGACGAGCGCGAGGTGAATCACTATTCCACGTATTCGGTGATGAAAGCGTCGGTGGTGGAGAGATTCAATCGTACGCTGAAAAACGACATGTGGAAGCTCTTCACGCTCCAGGGATCGTACAGATGGATAGAATCGCTGCCGCGCCTTTTGTCGAATTACAATCGTCGCAGACACAGAACGATCCGAATGCGTCCGGCGGACGTGACGCCCACCGTCGCTGAAAAATTGCTGCGCACGGTGTACGGTCGCGCGAAGATAGCCGCGCCGGCGAAATTTCGAGTCGGCGATCCGGTGCGCGTGAGCAAATTCAAAACGATCTTCGAAAAAGGCTACACTCCCAATTGGACCACCGAGATCTTTCGCATAGCCAAAGTACAAAGGACCAATCCCGTTACGTATCTGCTGAAAGACGTTCGCGGAGAAGTGATAGCCGGAGGATTCTACGAACACGAGTTGTTGCGCGTCTCCAATCCCAACGTTTATCTCGTGGAAAAAGTCCTGCGCAAGCGCGGCAATCGAGCGTTCGTGAAGTGGCTGGGAATGGACAGCTCGCACAATTCGTGGATAGATAAGGCGTCTGTGTTGTAAAAAGAAAGAAATACTTAGACATTAGTAGACAACGCTTACTTTATTGTCAATAAAAGTTTACACATTCGTCGATTTGTTTCTTATGTGTTATTGATTTTTACGATAAAACAATTTTTAAAGCGTACAATATTGTTTCCCCCTTTTTTTTACAACGGTATTTTGTAATGTCCTTACGGAAGCGTCTCCTCACCGTTCGACGTCACGTATCGCTTGTCGTCGTGCGGACTGAGGGCTAGTTTTTGCTCCGACACGGTGTTAACCTCGTGTAGCGTCGAGCGTACGCACGACTGGCGCGTCTTCAGCTCGCGCGCGTTCCGCAGGCACTCCACGTAATCCTGGAACGTGATCCTCTTCGCGACTACGTTTCTCTTGACGCCCTTTATTCTCTTGGTGTCGTCGCGTCCGAGTACCTTGTAAGTGTACATCTTCGCTCTGAGGCCCACGAACTCCGTCATGATCGCGCCGTTGTTCTCGTCCTTCATCAAACCTGGCACCTTCTTGCTGACGCGCGGCATACCGTGCGCGTTGTTCTCCGCGTAATCGCTCGTGTCTAACCTGTGCACGTCGCGTTTCATACGCTCGTACGCGTCTTCGCACTCCAGCGAATAGATCAGACTGTCCGTATCCGTGTAGGCAATTCGATAACGGTCGCGATAGAGCGGCACCATGTAGTCGTAGTGAAACTCGTAGAGACGCGTCTTGGATATCTCGAGAATAAACATACCCACGTAGACAGGCTTGTTGAATTTTACCTCGAGCTTTCGCAGCTCGATCGCCACCAGATTCTCCGAGAAGACGCTCCTGCTGTGAAAGTTCGGCTTAGCGATCAACGCCTCCGCGCCGTATCTCCCGTCCCATCGCGTCACGAGACGCACGTCCACGTGATCGCGCACGTTCTCCATAGTCTTGCCGAAGACGGCGTTGTTCATCAGTTTGTACAAATTCCGTTCGAACTCGTTACTCGCGCGCGTCCTAAGCGCGGTATTCAGCTCGATGTAAACGCGAAGTCACGGCGACTGGGCGAATCGCAGAACGCGACGAACGCGCGTCAGACGCATACCTAGTCGCAGACATTGCTGCAGGTTTCGATAGTGCGTCACGTAGCGCGATTTGTCGTAGAGAGTGGCGAGCAGTTCTTCCTGTCGCTTGCCGGGCGGTTTGTCGCGCGTCGGGCACAACGGCAGATCCGCGTGGGCGTCGTGCAGGTCTCGCGGGTACTCGAGATCCACCTCCAAAATGTAACCGACGTCGCTGTCCGTCGGCACGGTCGTCGCGTCGAAATTCTCAGGATCGTCGAGCCACTGGAAATTCGCGTAGGGCAACGATTCGCTCATAGCCCAGCCGTACAGATTGTTCACGTCGTAATACATGAGATACGTAGTGGGCTGGGACGAGTCGTGCGTCGGTACGTGCCTGTTGTTGGCTCGCGCGTACCTGAGCGAACATTGACTGAGGCCGCCGCGTATTCCGCGTTCCACGAACAACACCATGTCGATGTCGGTGAGCAGCTCGAAACGCACGCCGGTGTACCTCAGCATGGCATTCCACGTGTACCCCGGCAACGTGTAGTAATGCGCGGGATCGAGCCCGTAACTCGCCGAACACGCGTCCCGAAAATTTTTAAATATATCCGCCAGAAGAAGCACGTCGGTCTTGAGATACAGATCGCTGTACTTGCCGAGATCTCGCACGCGAAAACGTCGCCAAACCCTCGTCGCGTGCTCGTAGTCGCTCTCGCTCGCGGTCTCGTCGGTCAGGGAGCTATAAAAGGCCTCGCGCGGCGGAAGCTCGGTATCCCGCAGTTTGTCCGCGCCGTCGACGTACTCGTACGGAAACATACCCTTGCGAGTGAGCAGATCGAGATCCTCCGCGCTCAAATCCGCGTACTCCGAACGCGTGATTCTCAGCTTGTTCCTGTTCAGATAGGACGCCAGGGTTTCGATACTCGCCGCTAAAAATTTATACGAGTCCACGAATCGAAGCTTCACGTACCGATCCCATTTCCCGTCCGTCTGCGTCTCCTTAACGGTCTTCGAGAAAGATATGTAGCTTTCCTTCGTGAGCGGCAGCAGATCGACCCCGCCCTCGAAATCGTTCGCGATTTTCTCGACGACGAAGTGCGCGTCGTAACCCGACAAATTGTGAAAGAACACGGGAATCACGTAAACGTTTCTATAATTCAGATTGCAACGAGAATGCGCCGGACCTCTGTAACGTCCGGTTAGGTGACAGTGATCCCGCACGCGCTTGTCCTCCGGTTGAAACGGTTTCCCGCACACGTGACAATGAGTCGCGAGGACAGACATTCGCTTTTCTCGTCCTCCGTAAGTTCCACCATCGCTATATTGGTGGAAAATTTATTCTTAACGCGACGCGCGAGAACGCGAAGCTCGTTCACGAACCACGAAACGCAATCCTCGCCGCGACGATATCTGTACGCGGACGCGGTATCGTCGTAGGTGCAGCACAGATAGTAGCCCAGGCTGAACGGTACGTGACGCTGATAAGCGTATCTTTCCGTTCTCGGGCCCCCCTCGACGTTTTCCCTCTCCCGTCGTTCGAGAAGACACTCCAGATCCGCGTACACCACGAAGGGAAGTCGCTCCTTTCTGTCGTAATTGTCGAAAGACAGCCACTTGTCGCTCTCGTTCGGGAGAACGACGGCGCAGTCGTTCATTCGGCTGCAGTCGACGCTGTGGGCGGCCAACTTGTCGCGCGTATAGAAATAGTGTAGACATCTGCGAAAAATAACGTACGATTACTGTGCGTATGTAAAAAAAAAATAACGCCTCGTCTTTTCCTTGTTCCTCGTGTTTTTTTTTCATTTCATTTCATTTCATTTTATTTCTTTTACCTACCGATCGCAAACGTGCTTCGCGCACCGTTTCGCGGTCAATTGCGAATTCACCAATCGCGACAGATTCTTTATCCAGGCGAAATGGCCCCTGTTGACGCCGCGCAGCGTATCGCGCAGATACAGCAGATTTACGTGCCTGTCCCGCTTATCGTCGGTCAACCGCAGAGGCACGATCGCGTTGTGGTCGGCGCCCCGGCCGAACTTAGCTTTCTTTTCAATTTCTTCCCGAGTTGTAAACACGCTGATCGATACGTCGTTCTGACGTTCGAATTTTCCGATCTTTTTTAGATCTATGGGAAAATCGATCCCGTCGAGATTCAGCACCGTCGCGTAATCGGGATACGAGCCGCATCGTTCCGCGTTGCGCTTGGCGGGGTACAGAGCCGCGACCACCGCGCGCGCGAAACACGCGTCGTTCTCCGACAGCACGTTGACCACCGCCTTTTTAAGTCTTATACCCAGCGGTATTTTCATCCAACATCCCACGCGCATGGGATTACACTTGTTCACGTTCACGATTAGGTTCAATATTCGCGACAACGCCCATCCGCTGTCGCGTTCCTGAAATTCTTCCAACCGCGTTAGAATCGCGTCGCGCATGTGCCTATCGCACCACTCGCTCAAATCGGACCCTGGGACAAGCTGTTCGTTCCGCGTAGCGATACTCTTCACGTCGGTCTTAACGTCCGCTACGAATTCCCCGTTGAATATGACGTTGACCTTCAGACACCCGTGTTCGGTCATATTATCCCGCACCTTTTCGAGCACGGTGCCCTTCGCGTCGTCGAGAAATCGCGCAGGCTCGATGTACGTCGAGTTCGTCACGGCGCCGTTGGAAGCACGCGACGTTGGAACGCCGCGTCGATCTCGATCCACGAGAAACCTCTGTTGCTGCTGCCGCCGCTACCACCTTCCCCTCCGTCCAAGCCGGCACCTACGGCGCATTCGAATCGTCGACGCAGATCTTCCCTCGAACCTTCCAATCGCGCTATCAGAGCCACCAGAGCGCTCACGGCTCCCGTGTTTCCTCGCTTCCCGGAGCGTTTGACTCGACACTGCTCCCGCAGGAGTCGAAGACACTCGTCGCATCGCCGTCTCCACGCGCGGTACCCGTCCGCGTCGCGAACGTCTGCGGCAAGCAACTCGTCGCACTCTTTCCGCATCGCGTCCAGAAAGGTTCACCCTCGGGAACGTTGAACTTCACTCGGTCGAAAAGACGACGAAACCGGGTGGTTTGAATCCGATGTATCCTGCTCTCTCCTCCGTACACCGTCTCGTGATAGAGATAATACTCGAGCGGCAGGCGACGCGTATAATCGCTCGCCCTGACGGAGTTTGCCACCGTCGTCTCTATCCACTTTCGCTCGCGATCGATTCGCGCTCCGATTTCCCTTCGCAGATGATGGGTAGCCAGATTCCATCGCGCGTCCTCTTTCGCCACCGACGCGCGCGCACTCGACAACGGTGTTTCGACTCTCGCCAATTCGTCGTCCGAATCGGACGAAAACTTAGGCATGGGCTCGCGACAGCGCCATTCGTCGTCCGATTCCTCGGACGACGGATAACGGCGATCGTTCATTCGCGAGTACCCCAGCCGGAATGCTAGCATCTTTTCAACGTCTATAGATGTTGATAGATGTCGAATCGGCATCTATAAGATGTCAATTAGACGTCTATAGACGTCGACGTTCCGGCTGGGACGTATCGCCAACGCTACATTCGCACCGCTGACGTCTATATCAAAATAAAAAAATCTCCATCTTCAATCCCCCCACATTAATGTTTCGGTGTAATCATAAGTATCCCACAAACCTATTTTACAATTCCCTCCACACTGTAAACAGAACTCGTGCGTCGATACTTCGTCGTAAACGTTACGGACGCTGCCGCGAACCATACACCAACATGTTTTAACGTATGAGTCCAAAGCCTTCCAAATGTGTTCGGTTCTACCGATATGCAATTTGAAATGCAATTTGAAATGCTTGGGACACCACCTGCGTTCGTTTTTACTGATATGCGATCTAGAATGCTTGGGACACCACATGTCAGTGCCAGCGAGTACGTTTCGAAATCCGACTTTTCTGCCGCGAAGCAAACGCACCATCGACAAGCAATAGCGTCCGTCCGTTCCCATACCGTATTTTTTTACAAATATATTAACTCTCGACCGCGCTCTAGAATCCTCGTAGAAAAAAACCGTTTGCCGCGCCGTTCGCGCGCCCGTTCAATTTATACCCCCCCGTTCGTCGTCTCAACGGAAGACGTACCCCTGCCGGACGCGCTTTTTCCCGGAATGACGACAACCGCTCGCCGCGTCCTCCGAAAAAACCCAGAATGACGACAACCGCTCGCGGCATCCTCCGACGAAAAATAAAAGAAAAACAAAAGGAGGAAACGACGAGAGCGACCGCGACGCCGAATTCGAACGCGCGTTGAATAAAAATTATCGCGAATCGTACGAATCGATCGAACGAAGAGACGAGTCATCTCACTCGATCTCGATACGTCGCGTCGGGATGGGCGGGAAAACCGCAAAACAAAAGAAGGAAAACCGCAAAACAAAACAAAAGGAGGAAACGACGAGAGCGACCGCAAACGAGTTCGAACGCGCGTTAAAAAAATTATCACGTATCGATCGAACGATGAGACGAGTCATCTCCATCGATCTCGATGAGTCGGGATGGGCAGGAAAACCACATCCTGCCCGTCGCGACGCGGATCGAAACAACCTTCGGACCGAGAGTTAAAAAAAAAACGACGACGACGAAGACGGGCGCGCGAGACCCCCCGCGAAACGAACCATCTAGAACGCGTCGTTCTCCCCCCCACCCCCGAAACGTCCAGACGAGCGACCTCGAACGAGTTCGAACGAGTTCGGACGCGCCCGAACGCGCGCGCGACCGACGACGAAGAAAAAAAACAAACAAAAAATATTGGCCCGCGATTCTCCAAAACGGTCGGTAACGGCGCGAGCGCCGCTTCGAGCGCCCCCTCGGAAAATGCCCAAATCCCCGCAACGAGCCCCCGTTGGCGGCCCTGCCCCGCGCCGAACCCCCGTTGACGGCCCTGCCACACCCAACCTTACGTCAAATGTTCCTCTCGCGTCGCGCTCCCCCTCTCGCCCAGTTTTCTCTTCCCCCCGCATAGCCCCCCCTCCGGTGACCCTTTACACCGTCCCTCGACCCCCTCGCCCACCGCTTACGGCGCTCCCCCCGCGGCAGCGAAGCCCCCCCCCCCGACCCCGCTAACCGCAAAAAAGATCCCTGAGTGTAGAAGTAGATGTTACCTCCCTACTCTCTACAAAGTAAAAATGTATTGTATAATCAGAATACTAGCAACGTGCACAACTTCATTTGAGATTATAATTGGGTACAACATTTGATGGCGCAGAATAATCGAGGATATCTTTTCCAACTAATTTATTACGATGAAAGATAATACAATAAGTCGCTGTTTTGCACGTTCAACGGAAATACGAAAAGTCTTGCAAGAAGTAGGCGGAAGCAACGTCCGGAAACATAAAAATATATAGAAGTGAAAGTCTCATGCTAATGATTTATATTTCCACCAATAGGTTAATCTATATAGCGCGCGCGTATCATGTAAGACATAGAATAAGTTTGTAACTCTGAGTTTAGAACATAAAACTAACACCCCCACTTAAACCAGAGTTTTTACTTTGGTAGTTTTCTTAATTCTATCAGTCCCATATTTTTCTTGCACGTCTCCAGTTTAGGGCGGAATAATGCCTTGGTCAACCCGTCTGCGATCATTTCTTCCGTCGGGATGTATTTTAGGTTGACGTCCTTCCTGTCAATGTGCTCTCGGATGAAATGATGTCTCACATCAATATGTTTGCTGCGTGGTCGGTAACCTGCAGTTTTGGCTAACTCCACTGCTCCTCGATTGTCACAGTGCAAGGTTATTCCAGACTCCACTGAACTTGGATCAATCTCTCAGGCCAGAGATTCAAGCCACAGCGCCTCCTGACACGTAGATGACAAGGCCATGTATTTGGCCTCAGTCGTGGATAGAGCCGTAGTACCCTGCTTTTTGCTCTGCCATGAAATTGGTCCTCCCTGAAATAAAAATATACTGCCCGTAACTGAGCGTCTCTTGTCGGTCTCATTGGCCCAATCAGCATCTCCGTAGCCTTCGATGGTGTGATTTCCGTCCCTGCTGAACTGCAATCTTGTATCCGTGGTTCCTCGTAGATAACGGAATATACGCTTGACAGCGTTCCAGTGAGCTCTCCCTGGGTCATTGGAAAATCGACTCACCATATTTACGGCATGCGAAATGTCCGGTCGCGTCCCTTGACTCGCATATATTAGGCTGCCTACAGCCTCTCGGTAGGATACCTTCCTCATCTCTTCTCGCTCCGCGTCTGAGGATGGACACTGCTCCTTCGATAGCTTCTGATTTGGGTCTTCTGGCGTGTGTACCGGTTTAGACTCCTCCATACAGTCCATACCAAATTTATGAAGAATCTCCTCTACGTAGTCTTCTTGGTCTAAACAAATAGTGCCGTGCTTCTCGTCTCGTGATATTCTAAGTCCCATCAGGTGCTTGGCTTCTCCTAAATTCTTTATTTTGAACTTTTCGGCAAGTTGTCACTTCGTAGTCCTTAGGAGTTTTTCGCTGTTCGATAGCACGATCATGTCGTCCACGTAGATTCTCAAGATGAGTACTAGTTTACCTTCTCGTTTGAAATAAACACAAGGATCTGTCTTTGACTGTTTAAGTCCCATCTCTTTTAGCGTCTTGTCCACCTTATCGTTCCAGAACCTGCCGCTCTGTTTCAGACCATATACAGACTTTATCAATCTCAAAACTTGTCCTTGATGATCTGGATCCTGAAGTTCCGGCGGTGGTTGCACGTAGATCTTTTCATCGATTTCCCCATGTAGATATGCGGTCACAACATCCATTTGGTGCATCTTGAGACCATACTTGGCAGCTAAGGCACAAAGAAAACGTATAGATGTATACCTTATTACTGGTGAGTATGTCTCTTGGTAATCAATCCCTTTTGTCTGTTTGCAGCCACGCACCACCAGCCTGGCCTTATATCGGGTTGTCTTGTCTGATGCGTCTTTCTTCGTATGAAACACCCATTTCGTATCCAATACTCTGCCGTTCTTCGGTGGTGTAGAACACTCCCACGTCTTGTTCTCGATCAGTGACTTCTTCTCTTCTTCGATGGCTTCCAACCAATGCTTTCGGTCGGTTCGATTTAAGGCTTCTTCAACGGTTGTCGGGTCCGTTGCTAAACCTCCCATCGCTAGATAAGACACATAATCGTCGCGAACGACTGGTTTTGGTATTCTTGCCGATCTCCTTGGAGTTGCTGTGCTGGCCTTAGAATCCAAACTCTCCATGCTTTCTTCAGCAAAATCTGATTCGTATTCTGAGTCACTCTCTTCTTCCATGGTAGTGTCCTCGGCCTTGCCCGCTCGTGAATCTTGTATACTGATCACGTCATCTTCAGCTTCTTCTTCGGCTTCCTCTTCGAATTGTTCATTCTCTTCGAATACCTGTAGAGGGTCTTCCACCGTTTCTTCTTCCTCTCGCAGTTTTGATTCTTCAAGAAAGATGACGTCTCTGCTACGTACTACTTCATGAGTTTTCGGATCAAGCAGCCTATAGCCCTTCGATTCTTGGCAGTAACCAACAAAAATCTTCTTTTCGGCTTTGGCGTCCCACTTCTTCCGATTCGCTTTTGGCACGTGCACGTATGCCTTACAACCAAATGATCGCAGGTGACTTAAGTCCGGTTTGCATCCAGTCCACGCTTCCTCGGGTGTCTTTCCGCTGACTGCTTTTGTGGGTGACCTATTAATTAGGTATACAGCCGTTGAGACAGCTTCCGCCCAGTAAGTCTTGGGTAGCTCCGCTCCAAACAACATGGATTTCGCCTTTTCAACAGTTGTGCGGTTTAATCGCTCTGCGACTCCATTTTGTTCAGGTGTATGAGGAATCGTTAATTGATGTCTGATGCCTAAACGTTTAAGACTTTGTTCCATCGACTTGTTCACGTATTATCTTCCGTTGTCGGTCCTCAGGATGCGGATTTTTTTCGATGTTTGTCTTTCGACTTTCGCCCTGAATTCTGCAAAGATTTCCGGCACCTCGCTTTTCTGTTTTAAGAAAAACACAAAGACCTTTCGAGTAAAATCGTCGATTAAAGTTAGAATGTACCTCGACCCGGCTAAGGATGATGTCTCCATGGGTCCGCATAAGTCGGAGTGTATTAGCTCCAGCTTCTCAGTTGCCCTTCTTCCTTCCTTCGGAAATGGAGTACGATGGTGCTTGCCTTATGCACTGCGTTTCTTCAAAATGTTTGATCGGTATTCCTCGAGCCATTCCTTCGTTAAGTACCTTGGCGCTCCGGTCGTTGTTGTGTCCGAGCCTTCGGTGCCACAATTCAGCTGTGTGTTTCCTTGCAGTGAAGTAAACTCTCTCCGTAGGCGTTTTGAGTTTATATACCTCCTTCATCAACCATGGTCGCCATCTGTTTTCCCTTCTCATCCTCAATACAGCTGCCCTGCGGTGTAAAATGAATAGATAACCCTTTTGCTACCATTTTACTCACCGATAGCAGGTTAACTGCGCTGTCCGGTACATGGATTACATCCTTCGCCATGATCCTCTCAACTCCTGCATCCGTTAGCAATTGTATTTTGGCGTTGCCGATTGCTTTAGCTTGCATGCTACTTCGGTTAGCCGCTGAGATGCTCCCCCCATTGTACGTGGAGATTGTTTCGAGATTGTTGCGTTCAGATGTAATGTGCGTCGAAGCACACGAATCTACGTACCACGCGCTTTTTGAAATTCCTTGAGATGTGAGATAGGCTGCGAATGTTTTCTCTTTGCTCTTGGATTCCTCCGATTGCTTCTTCGTAGAATCGGTAGTCTTCGTTTTATTTTCCGGACACTTATTAGCATAATGCCCTTTTTGATGGCATTTATAGCATTTTTGAATCTTCTTATTTTTCTTTCCTTTAGAGAAGAATGCGCTGTCCTTACTTGCGTTCCCGGTGTCTTCCCCGTTCACTTCTTGTAGCAATTTTGTCTTGACATAGTCCGCGGTGATTGCCTGCCCAGAACTCTCTAAGCCCATTATCATGGGTTTGTATTCGTCTGGTAAACTTGCCAATAGCAGCACTCCGATCCAATCGTCTGGCACCGGCATGTTGAGTCCATTGAGTTGATGCGCTGTGGATACTATTATGTTCACGTATTCCTCGACGGATTTGCAATTTTTCAGCTGTGTAGAAACAAGAGTTTTTAAGAGGTTAACTTTTCGTGTGAGGCCTGAATCCTCAAACGCCACTCGCAATCTTTCCCAAGCATCCTTTGCCGTCGTCGTATTTTGAATGTGAACATAATTAATCGGATCGATCGATAATAATATTCGTGATCTTGCCTTGATAATCTTGTTGTCGGGCAGTTGATCTTCCGGTCCGATTGACGCAGTCCCACAGATCTTCATATTGCAGATAGGCCTCCATAGCTATCTTCCACGTAGGGTAGTTTTCCCGGCCTTTCAGCTTCTCAACCGCTGGCAAGCTTAACGTCGACGAGCTCGACATTTTTCGCGCGGATTTTTGTGAGGTTGGGTTACCGTGCAAAACTTTCCTCTTTCGCGAGCCTCGAAACACTTTCTTTTACTCGCTACTCGATCTCAAACCTTTGTAGATTTATCGCAATACGTCCTCTGGGCCCATAACCTGATGGCGCAGAATAATCGAGAATATCTTTTCCAACTGATTTATTACGAAAGATAATACAATAGGTCGCTGTTTTGCACGTTCAACGGAAATACGTCTTGCAAGAAGTAGGCGGAAGCAACGTCCGGAAACATAAAAATATATAGAAGTAAAAGTCTCATGCTAGTGATTTATATTTCCACCAATAGATTAATCTATATAGCGCGCGCGTATCATGTAAGACATAGAATAAGTTTGTAACTCTGAGTTTAGAACATAAAACTAACAACATTCATCGCACGATACTGTTATAATTGCAAATCGGAAACGTACCTCAAGTCCAGCTCTTCTGCGATCAACGAAGTCGGCATCGAACGTGTCAGTCGTTACTTTCTGCCAAGCGTAAAGAACCTTCTTTTCCGGCAGCGGTGGTAACACGATGTAGGGATACGAAATCTCCACATAAGCACGAAGCAATTCAAATTCAGTATATCGCCGGCACGATTACGGTGTTACTGCCGTTTCGCGTACACACGTATGCGCGCGTTGTCGCACTTTACCTCGTTACAGCGTACGGCTCGTGCAAACGTTAACGCGCGGCCGCAATCGCGCGGCAGAAACGCCTCGTGTGAACAGGCTCCTTGATCTCAGTATCAGCTCCCTTCCGTCAATATATATAGGTTAACCTGTATGTAAACACTCACGTAAACGTAGTATAAACAGTAAAATAAGTAACAGTAATATATAAAATAAGATAATTATAGGAGATAATTACATAATAAAACAATTACCTTGAATTAATCGTCGCGTCGCGTAAAGAGTCACGGTCGGTCTCGCTCCGCGCGTACTACTGTCTTTTTTTTTTTTTTTTTTTTTTTTTTTTTTTTTTTTGTTCTCTCGGTTGAGAGAAACTTACAAGGGAACGGTCGGAAGTGTCCCTACCCGATTTGGATGCGCTTTGGATATGTTGTTGAGCATCAAAAAATATTAGACTCGTATTTTTTTTTTTCTGCGTATCTCGACGTTTATTGGTTGAAAATATCCCTAAAAAATAACGACCGATTTGAATGCCCTTTGGATATGTTGTTGAGCATCAAAAAACATTAGACACGTGTTTTTTTTTAGTTGCGTATCTCGACGTTTATTGGTTGAAAAAATCCCTAAAAAATAACGACCGATTTGGATGCCCTTTGGATATGTTGTTGAGCATCAAAAAACATTAGACACGTGTTTTTTTTAGCTGCGTATCTCGACGTTTAGGGGTTGAAACAACCCCTTGAAAATAACGGATTTTATAGTTTCTAGCGAATATTTTCGAAAATATAAGGCGTAACGACAAAACATTTGTACGAAATGTTTATGGCTTTTTGTGCTCTTTACAATGGCGTAATCAAATTTTTAAAATTTGTCACATTTTTTAATTTAACCCCACCCCCACCTATTATTTTTGCCAAATATAACAATTTTTCCAACGCAAATTTAAGAGCGTCAAATGCCAAATACATCTATGTGTATTTTTATTATACCATTATTAGATTTTTCGCAAGACGAGATGATATGTGGTATAGGCGTCGCGCTGTAGGTAGGTGTTGCGTTATTTCTGTTCAGTTGCGCCGTACGCTTAAAAATTTCCATTTCAACACCGGGATGACCGAAAGCGCTGATGCAAAGGCTAGCGCAAGGCACTGACAGCGCTATTTCGAGAGTCCTAGACTAGCAACGGAATGTCGACTCCGACATTATAAATACCGCCGAATTGTAAGATCGGGCGGGCAGTCGCAAATCATAAGAGTGAGTCCCAGTTGCGCACAGAATAAATCGGACACAGCAGGTTGAATGAATCGGACACAGTGTCGATCGGACACAGTAGGAAACGGACACACGGTGGTTGCAATCGGACACAGTGCGGATCGGACACAGTGCGGATCGGACACAGTGTCGATCGGACACAGTAGGAAACGGACACACGGTGGTTGCAATCGGACACAGTGCGGATCGGACACAGTGCGGATCGGACACAGTGTCGATCGGACACAGTAGGAAACGGACACACGGTGGTTGCAATCGGACACAGTGCAGATCGGACACAGTGCGGATCGGACACAGTGTCGATCGGACACCAGTGTCGATCGGACACACGGTGGTTGCAATCGGACACAGTGCAGATCGGACACAGTGCGGATCGGACACAGTGTCGATCGGACACAGTAGAAAACGGACACAGTGCGGATCGGACACAGTGCGAATCGGACACAGTGTCGATCGGACACAGTAGGAAACGGACACAGTGCGGATCGGACACAGTGCGAATTGGACACAGTGTCGATCGGACACAGTAGGAAACGGACACACGGTGGTTGCAATCGGACACAGTGCAGATCGGACACAGTGCGGATCGGACACAGTGTCGATCGGACACAGTGTCGATTGGACACACGGTGGTTGCAATCGGACACAGTGTAGATCGGACACAGTGCGGATCGGACACAGTGTCGATCGAATACAGTATTAAACGGACACAGTGCGGATCGGACACAGTGCGGATCGGACACAGTGTCGATCGGACACAGTAGGAAACGGACACACGGTGGTTGCAATCGGACACAGTGAGAGGGTGCAGGGGAGAAAAGCCTTCCTGTTCACGTGCGCTCACGCATGTAAGCCCCCTTGCACCCCTCCATGCATGTGCTTTATAATTTCGCTTTACAACTTAGCATGTACTTTATGTTGTAAAGCGAGGTCCACGCTGCCTACCGACGGGGTGGGTGCGGGGGAGGGGGGCCAAAGGCCCCCCCCTCACACCCCCCCGTGTGTGTGTGTGTGTGTGCTTCCCACGCATAATTAAACTAATGAAACTCCCAGCGTGAGACCTAACTGCTTGAATCGAGATGGTTGGTTATTATGTGTCCGATATGTGTCCGATCCGCACTGTGTCCGTTTCCTACTGTGTCCGATCGACACTGTGTCCGATCCGCACTGTGTCCGATCTTCACTGTGTCCGATTGCAACCACCGTGTGTCCGATCGACACTGTGTCCGATCCGCACTGTGTCCGATCTGCACTGTGTCCGATTGCAACTACCGTGTGTCCGTTTCCTACTGTGTCCGATCGACACTGTGTCCGATCCGCACTGTGTCCGATTGCAACCACCGTGTGTCCGTTTCTTACTGTGTCCGATCGACACTGTGTCCGATTCATTCAACCTGCTGTGTCCGATTCATTCAACCTGCTGTGTCCGATTTATTCTGTGCGCAACTGGGACTCACTCTTATGATTTGCGACTGCCCGCCCGATCTTACAATTCGGCGGTATTTATAATGTCGGAGTCGACATTCCGTTGCTAGTCTAGGACTCTCGAAATAGCGCTGTCAGTGCCTTGCGCTAGCCTTTGCATCAGCGCTTTCGGTCATCCCGGAGTTGAAATAAAAATTTTTAAGCGTACGGCGCAACTGAACAGAAATAACGCAACACCTACCTACAGCGCGACGCCTATACCACATATCATCTCGTCTTGCCAAAAATCTAATAATGGTATAATAAAAATACACATAGATGTATTTGGCATTTGACGCTCTTAAATTTGCGTTGGAAAAATTGTTATATTTGGCAAAAATAATAGGTGGGGGTGGGGTTAAATTAAAAAATGTGACAAATTTTAAAAATTTGATTACGCCATTGTAAAGAGCACAAAAAGCCATAAACATTTCGTACAAATGTTTTGTCGTTACGCCTTATATTTTCGAAAATATTCGCTAGAAACTATAAAATCCGTTATTTTCAAGGGGTTGTTTCAACCCCTAAACGTCGAGATACGCAGCTTAAAAAAAACACGTGTCTAATGTTTTTTGATGCTCAACAACATATCCAAAGGGCATCCAAATCGGTCGTTATTTTTTAGGGATTTTTTCAACCAATAAACGTCGAGATACGCAACTAAAAAAAAAACACGTGTCTAATGTTTTTTGATGCTCAACAACATATCCAAAGGGCATCCAAATCGGTCGTTATTTTTTAGGGATATTTTCAACCAATAAACGTCGAGATACGCAGAAAAAAAAAATACGAGTCTAATATTTTTTGATGCTCAACAACATATCCAAAGCGCATCCAAATCGGGTAGGGACACTTCCGACCGTTCCCTTGTTAGTGCCTTCGGCCCCACCCTGGAGCCATATAACACAATGATGCTTGACCTATGTTGTATCTGTCCTCTTATCTATATAATCCTTCCTATTATCTTTCCTCTATTCCCAAACTGATAGTGTATATATGTATGTGTGTAAGTGTAACTGCGTGTTAATGCTTCCCCCTGCGGCTATGTGTATGTGTATGAGCGTTAGTGTAATTGTGTTTATGTCCGCGGTGTTTTGAACTCGGGAAGCCGTAGGTACGTTAGGCCCAAGGAACTGCGCGGATCACTTCCTCCTGCAGCCCGGAAAAAAAATCGAAGGAATACAGGTTAGCTACAGTCGTCCCGCATGTCGCACGTGGTCGCACACGCACTCGGCACTCTGCGTACTACCGTGTCTCTGGAGATAGGTTAAAACTGACGAACTGACTGACAGCTGACAGCTGACAGCGCGCTAAACGCACTATCTGCACTCGCGCAGTACACACACGTATACATATGCATATCGAAACTGGCGATACTAGCGCCGCCCCTGGTGTCGAAAAAGTGAAAAGGACGCGATTCCAGCCAATGAAATGATGGCATGGCATGGCATGAGAGACGGTCGACGTAGAAGAAGTAGTATTCGTATCTTAAAAATAAATTTTCACATTTGGACTTTGCGTTGCAATATATCCGCTCGTAGGGCACGTAGCGGAATATTATAAGAGAAACCCCCCCCCCTAATTGGACCCCAAGCTATCGATTAAGCCTACTTAGAACTTGATCCGTTCACTCGTTATCGAGATCTCAATATCTCGAGTACTCGCAACCAGTCGCGTCGCGTAAAAAAGTCACGGTCGGTCTCGCTCCGCGTGTACTTGGCGCGAGACACTACCGTGTCTTTTGATTAACCTTATAAATATACTTTTACATGATCACACATGATAATATACTAGTATATATATGATTATCTTTAACCTTATAAATATACTTTTACATGATCATACATGATAATATACTAGTATATAAAACCATATATGACTATATAAAGTTATATTTAAACAGATTTAGCCATATAATATTGTTTAAGATTATATTTTCATTTCTTATATGGCCATATAATATTGTTTAAGATTATATTTTCCATTTCTTATATGATTATATATAATCATGTATCTACTAATATAAACTAATATGAATAAATAAGAGATTTTTTTCCCGGGTTATGCGGTTTTAGACATGTGTGTTATATATGGTGCTGGGTAAGGTTTTTTTTATAATAACTCGCTTTTTATTTTACAGATAAGTTAGAATAAAACAGTTTTTTTTTGTAATCGCTTTTTTTTGTAAACATTTACATTAAATTAAGAAGTAGTCTAACCACGTAAGACGGTTGGCTCACGATCCAGAGGTCCCGAGGTCTCGAGTTCGAATCCCATCAAGGTAAGTGTGTTTTTCAAGTACGAGAAAATATTTATAATCATAGGTTGCATCTTAAGAAACAAATTTAGTTAAAAAGTAGTAATAAAATTTCAAAATAAATATAGTTTTTTTTTATGTCGGGTGAATTTCCTCATTAGAGTGTTTTAATTCTAGTATTTCCTTATAATCTACTGTTCTCAAATAGATATAGAAATGTGTAGAATATCAATATTAGTTGTAGTTTACCGAAAAATTTATAGATCAAGATGCACTAAAAAAATACAAAAATTTATAAAAGTGTTCCAATTCTAGCATTTTCATGTAGGATTTTGTAGTACTTCTTAAATTCATGTAGAATTTAATAGATTCTGGCAATTATATTTTATAGTTTTTTGTAGTACATTTTTATTTCTTTTTTAAATTTTGTAGAAATATTTCCGCCAGGGTAATTTAGTATAAAGTATAAAGTTGATAGACGTAACAAACGATCAGTATAAACAAGACCAAAACTGACTTTTTATTTATTTCTATATTTTTTTCACATAGTTGTGCTATCACACTCCAAAGTATATAAATATATTATTGTAAGCATATTTTATATGTACAAGGCAATGAATATATTTTAACATACAGGATTAATTGTATCAAATTCAAGAAACCACCATTTGAAAAAATTGACCCTGGCTAAGATAAACATCAGTGAACAATATATTATAAGGAAAACGCTGTACAAGATATTAAGATTGGAGAACATCTTCCCCCTTCTATTGACAGTTTTTTTACTCTTGAGGAAATGCTAAAAAAATGACCACGAAGCTTTTATGCAAGTCGTAAGTAAAGCTGCTTATTATTATTAAATTATGTATATATTAAATTATAACCTTTCTCTTATCTAAATTATATTGAATTCTTCTTGTTTTAGGGGCTTTTAGACAACAATCCCTTGTAATACAGAGAAAAACTTAGAACATTTTATAATGGAATGGCTTAGATTTGCAAACACCCGTAAACAAAGAAAAAAATTTTTAAAGGTAAAAAAGTAACAAAATGTATTTTGATACACAGAATAAATCACTGAAGATGTTACTAATATTTCTGAAATTAAACGAGAAATTCTTATTTTCCAGTAACTGTTTGGTATAGATCCGGAAAGATTAATAATCCGTTTAGAAGGAAAGAATAAAAGTTTGAAGAAAAATATTAAAAGAGTTATATTGAACTAGAGCACCTATATCGCATTGCCTAAAGAAGAGTTAGAAGACACCTTAATTTCCCTTATCCGAAAGCTGATTTCAAAAACTTCCCCTCTTAGGATCAATACTTTCTGAGATAATTGGCACACGAAATAAAACTCATAATAAAACCTATATATGTATATTTATGTATATTTTTTTTATACATATAAATAAAATTACTTTTTTATGATAATTAGTGTAGTGCATATTTATTGAAAATAAATACATATTGCCTGAAATAAAAACAAAATATCAGTAACAACTTTAAATAAATGTTAGAATTAATATTACGGTAATTTTGATATAATATTGTAATAAAGTTGACAGTTTGTTTAAATTTTTATCCCAAAAACATTACAGAAATGATAGAAAAACCTTAGCGCAATGTCATTTGCAACGTTATGGCACTCCCATTTTAACATTACTGAAATTTCGGAATCGTGGTCAAAGTATATTCATAATGATGTTCTATACAACATTAAGAATTACATATTTAACAACATTGCATGTTCTAGAATATTGTTGCAATAACATTGTAATAATGATTTTTTGCTTACTGGGATGGCTGTATAATGTAGAGGAAGGAAAATACTAAAATTCTGCATAATAAGATTTTCAAAATTTTAAATTTTTCATAAAAATTTTTCGAGTTTTCAAAAAAAAACGTCTGTTTTAGCACTTTTAAATTTTCTTGGGGTGATGTGCAACACAGGTAAAATTAAGGTAAAAAATGCATGAATATCGACATCAATCGACTTAAATGTTAAATTTGGGCTTCTTAAATAGATACAAATTAATCGAAATCTGGTGAACAAAAAATTTCACTGTGTTGTAACCTGAAAAAAAAAATCATTTTTTATTTGATTTCTTATTTATTTATCGCTTAAAAATTAATATAATGAAAAGAAAAACCCAAAAAAAACTTTATTTTTCATCATCTGAATCGCAGTTGTCACAAGTTGCGACCTTGCATGTCGACACATTTCACATCATGTTGCACATCACCCCAAACACGCTATTTTGCGCGGACTGGCGTGACACCAACACAATGTAAGTCACAAAATCGCTTTGGATTTATCAAAAGTACTTGAAAAACTAACAATATAAAAATATTTACCTATAGATGACTGAAACCAATTCACGAAATCACTATGGATGTGAAGAGCGAAAAAAACTTTCAGCTCGAGAAAAACTCGCTTTTCGTACAGCAAACCAGGGTGCGTGCTATCTCGCGAGTTATTTATCTAAAACAAGGTACTGTTGACACAAACACCAGGAATCGGAAACGTTGCACATCACCCTATGTTGCACATCACTCCAAACAACCCTACTTGCACACTTAAACACGAGGAAGTAATGTGCAAGTTTCTACTTGCACACTTTTTTATTGTGATAAGTTTTATTGCGACTAATATTTGTTATACTATTACAAAAATCAATTAAATAATTAATGTTTTTATTAAAATGATCCCTACTAATTGCGGATATTTCTTAATTTTTCCATTTTGTTCCATTTTTTTATTTATACATAGTTTTTTATTTTTACTTTAAAATAATTTTTTAAATATATAAAAAGTGATTTTATATTACTAATTAGTGACACAAATAAAATTTTACAATCGACACAATGTTAAATCAATGTTGATTTGACTAGTTCAGACTACATGATCCATGGACATAAGAATGTAAGACTGAAGAATATAACAATTTAGAATTGAGTAAATTGCGACTGGTTTGGCGCAATTTTTCTAATTTTATTATATTTTTAAGTTTTTTCTACTCGTATTTCGTATACAATTTTTTAAGATTTGGTTGATTAGTTCTTGAGGCATCCTGCCTTTTTACTAAGAACGTTCAATGAATTTATTCAATCGCAATCTGTAAACAAAACACTGTTGCTGCTAAGGTGACGACAAGCGTCTTGAACATTCAAAGGAGTATAAATGTGTTATAAGAATTGATGAAACTTGACAAGTATTAGATGAAATTGTAGTTATTCTTTAATTAAGTAAAGATTAAATACTATTCTTTTTAAATTTAACATATCTTTGAGATGCTGTGATGTAATTGTGTCCGAAATTATTTTTCTAATACCAAAATTAGTGGCTGCTATAATTTTGGTACTATAAGTACGGATCATCATGCCCCGATCATGGCTTAATTGTCTAGATCATGACTCGATCTTGGCTTATCTGTCTGGACCATGCCCAAATCTTGGCTTAATTGTCTGGATTATGCCCCGATCTTGGCTTTTACTTGTCTGGATCGTCCCTCGATCTCGGCTTATTGTCCGATCATGCCCCGATCTTGGCATAATTGTCTGAATCATGCCCCGATCTTGACTTAATTGCTTGAATCATACCGATTTTAGATCATGATCCGATCTAGACAATTAAGCCAAGAATATAATATATAACTATAAATAGCCCGATATTTCAAAATTTGCTACACATATATTTCTAAAAAAAATTATGGACCTTTGATCGCGTATAAAAATCGATCTAATCAATCAAATCTTAAAGAATTATATATGAAATAGGGGTTAAAAAAACTGAAAAATATAATAGAATTAGAAATAGATCGATATCTCAAATATTGAGAAAGCTACAGCGTCACGGTGCGGTCACATGGACTGATATTTTTCGCGTAACGCGTTTCGCGTAACCAATCAGAAGTGCAAATATGCGTAACCGAAAATGCGAAACGCTTCTAATTGGTTATGTGGTTACGCGTTACGCGAAAAATACATGCCATGTGACTTCAGCCTAAAACACGCTTTTCTGAAAAATAAAAATCCCCTTAAAATCTATACCGGTCGACGGATTTTAATAAAATTAGAGGAGAACATACTTTCTATGATACTCTTATTGTGTGTGCACAATTTTAACCCGGTATCTAAAAAATTGTAGAAGAGATGCGTGTACAAAAAAATAGATGTAGAATCGATTGTATTTTGTTTGTAGATTATTGTAGTGCATTACTTTTTGTTTGTTAGTTTATAATTATATTTTAATTAAATATTTAAAGTGTCAGTCGCGCGTCGTTTGTAGTCAATTTGTATTTTGTTTGTAGAACTTATAGTAAAGTTAAAAAGTTTTGTAGTCTCCTTAAATTGTTTATAATTAATAAATACATTTGTCGAACTGTGTAGCTATCCGACAATCAATTAACGATATATATAGTTGCTGCCCTCTGCTACATATAGTTTAACAATGTATTTATTAATTATAAACAATTTAAAGAGATTACAAAACTCTACAAACAAAATACAATTAACTACAAACAAACTTCTTTTATTTCATAATACGTTAATGTATCATAATGTTAGCCGACGACTGACACTTTAAATATTTAATTAAAAATTAATTATGAACTAACAAACGAAAATAAATGCACTACAATAATCTACAAACAAAATACAATCGATTTCACACCTAATTTAAAAAAAAGTGTCAGTCGGCTAATATCATTACAAATTCCTGTCTCTTATGTCAGAGGTCAATTCGTCATGGGTAGCGACTGTGTTTTTACACGACTTGAAGGGTTCTGTTCGGGGCCGCTAGGTAAGCGCAACAGTCGAACTCAAAACACAGTCGCTACCCATGACGAATACGGTCCGTTGTTCGTTCCGAAAGGTGGAAGCACATAAAATTGCAGGAGCCATGAGCAGAAATAGAGAGCCTCGTAGGGAGAGAGTGGCGAACTCGTCACGTGACCCCCTTTCCTCTGATTGGTCGCGGGCGTTAAAGCTCCTTGTGACGTAAAGAAGAGGTTAAAGCAGGTTAATGTTTACAAACTGTTACAAACTAAGGTTCCGTCGCGTTACAGCAATCGAGTCTCCGTAAGTGATACATTATTATTAATACTGAAATTAATACTGAATACGAAAAAATTTGCCCTCTTCGATTTTATATACATGAAATAAATTCAGTTTTCAGTGTTTCCTGCATATTAAAATGCCTGGCAGGTGCAATGCTCCAAGATGCACAAATTCAAATAAAGAAGGATTTTGTTTAACAACATTTACTCAAGATCCTAAATTAAGACAAGAGTGGATCGATGCTGCTGGAATTCCGGATTGGAACCCTCCAAAATCAGCTGTATTATGCGAAGTTAGTACTGAAGTGTATGTATGTATAAATGTATTATGGTATAACAGATATTTTTCTCTAATGTACTTGTACCTCTCATTTTAGGTTCATTTTCGTCCATCAGCGTTATACTGCGTGGGCAACAAGAAATTTATTAAAAAGAATATCATACCAAGTTTCTTTTGCAAGTGTGATGGATCTATAAAGAGGAAACCTCTTGCAGAAATTCAGTCGAAAGAACTGCAATGCAATGAATTAGTTGAATCTCTTCCTCATAAAAAAGTATTTTCAAGGAATAATTTCCCAAGCAAGTTTGAGCAAGAAAATAAAAGTTCTGAGGAAGGCCAGTGTGTCAATGAATTTAAAGAACATAATTATTTTTCTGTTCGCAAAAATACTGAATGTACTACGTTTCAATCTTATAAGAAAAGAAGAACTGAGAGATATGTTCATACCTCAGATTGTATCATAAAGAAGAAACCCATTACTGTAGATACATTGAAGAAGGCATTATCTGAAAAAGAAAATTCTAGATCAGATTCTGATGCAGTCGAAGACATAAATACATCACCAGAAATTATTCAAAATGAAATATTGTCGACGGAGAGTTCGCCTAGTCTAGAGGATTCTACGTTGAAGAAGGCATTGTCTGACAAAGAAAATTCTAGATCAGATTCTGATGCAGTCGAAGACATAAATACATCACCAGAAATTATTCGAAATGAAATATTGTCGACGGAGAGTTCGCCTAGTGTAGAGGATTCTACATTGAAGAAGGCATTGTCTGAGAAAGAAAATTCTAGATCAGATTCTGATGCAGTCGAAGACATAAATACATCACCAGAAATTATTCGAAATAAAATATTGTCGACGGAGAGTTTACCTAGTCCAGAGGATTTTAAACTGTTACAAGAAAAATTAAAAATGGCTGAGAAGGAAAAAGATGTCCTGAGAAGTAGAGTTAATTACTTAGAAAAAGAAGTCGAAAAAAGTACTTATATAATTAATAAAGTTCTTAATAAAGACCAACAAGAAGCAATTTTAAAAGGTACTACAAGAGGTTCCAAGTGGTCGAATGAAACAATCAAAAAGGGACTGAAATTACACTTTGCATGTGGATCACACGGTTATAAGCAGATAAGTGAGCTTGTTGCTCCATTCCCTGCATCAAGAACTTTAAGAGAAAAGATAGAGCACATCAAATTTCAACCAGGGATACTTGAAGATATCTTTAAATATCTAGAATTGATCGTTCCTCTTATTCCGCCAAGATGGAAGATTTGCGGTCTTGTTTTTGATGAGATGGCGATTAAAACGCAGCTTGAATTTGATACAAGTACAGGAATGTATATTGGAAATGTAACGTTGCCTGGCAATACAGAGAAATTGGCATGTAAATCTTTAGTTTTCCAGTTATTTGGACTTGGTTTTCATTGGAAGCAGTACGTAGCTTACCACTTCACTCCACCTTCTTCAATGAATGATGCAGTTAAAGAGGTTATTATAGAAATACTTCAAAAGTATCATCATATAGGTCTGAAAGTAATTATTTTAGTCTGTGACATGGGAAACAGAGGATTGCTCACAAAAATGGGGTTCAAGACTACAAAGGCAGATATGGTGTACGCTGTGCCACATCCTTGCGATCCGGCGGTTACGTTACAGTTGATTCCAGATCCTGTTCATGTCCCAACAAACGCAAAAGGATTAAAAGATATTAAAATTTTTTAATACCTTTGAATCCCTTTTTTGGCGGAATTAGATGAAATTAGATGGGATTCGAAATGAGATGGTCCAATCCCATGGAATCCAAAAAAGAAATTTTAAATTTCATCCAATCCTATGGAATCCGTAAAGGTTATGGAATTGCATGGCATTAGATGGTTTAGGAAACGTCTCGCACCTCCGTTGGGCGACCAAGCGCCGTTGTTCGTCGGTGAGCTTTTGTGTATGCCTAAGGGCATTACACGCACTACTGCCGACGGGCAATTAGCCCGAAAATGAGATTTGTAAGATCTGTCAGGCACCGTAGGGGGTCCCTTTACATAGCGGTCGAGACGAAACTTTGAACTCGAGAAGATGCCCCGGCGATGCGACGCCTAGCGGCGTCGACGCGAATTGCCGGTAATGCAGATACCGCGCGGGCGTGTACTATTGTTGGCGCGTACCGCCACAGAGTTCAACACGGACACTTTTCAATCCTTATCCTGGCATTCAATGGTATTCATTTTATTGTCAGAATAGACGGAATTCAATGGAATTCAATACGGAAATTTTTAATTCCTAGTTTGGCATTCAATGGTATTCATTTCGTTAACGGAATCAATGGTATTCAATGGAATTCATCACGAAACTTTCCAATCCCTAACCTGGCATTCAGTGGTATTCATTTCGTTAACGGAATCAATGGTATTTAATGGAATTCATCACGAAACTTTCCAATCCCTAACCTGGCATTCAGTGGTATAATATTTTTGTGTCGGAATTGGATGGGATTCAAAAAAGACAAATTCTTTCCAAAATAAGGAATTCCATGATATTGAAACTATTTCAATCCCTTTTTTGGACAGAATGGAATTCGGAAAGTCCTGAATTGAATTCCTGGCAATCCCGTTTTAATTCTTTTCAATCTTTTTTTGTTTGCTGGGGTATTTAAGAATTTGAAAGAAATGGCTATGGAAAGTCAATTTATTTATTTGCCACAAGATGTTATAGAACTATACAATTTACCTAGTAATGTTGTTGACATGGGTCATGTTGAATGGTTAGAATCATATCAATCTGAAAATTACAAAGAGATAAAACTTGCGCCGAAGTTAAACAAAGCAGTGTTAAGACCTAGCCATTTCAATGGAATGAAAGTCTCAAATTCTACTAGCGTTATAAATTATTCCACTGCAAATGCATTAACATTTCTAGTCCAAGAAGGTGATGGAATTCCAGAAATGGAAACAACAGCCTGGTTTATCAGGTTGATTAAAAAATGGTTTGACATAATGACCGGAAGAAATCTCTACCATGCTTTAAGTTTTCACAATCCTCAAGAATACAATAATGCAATAGAACATTTAAAACTAGTTTGTCACATTTTCAAGAATATGAAAGTTGGATGTGGTTCATGGAAACCATCCCAGACTCATGTAATACTTACCACAGAATCAATGATTCAACTACAAGATCGTCTTTTAAACGAGGAAGAGTTTGTTTTCTTCTTTCCAGGCCGAGCAAGTCAAGACAGTTTAGAAAGTGGTTTCGCAAATGTACGTAGAGGATGCTTTAAGCCAACTGCTCTTCAATTCAAATCGAGATTAAGACAGATGTGTGTGGCAGGCGGAGATCGAGCAATATCTACTTCTAGTTATACATATGATGAAGCACCTTCCCTTGTAACTGTACTTCTTACAAAATTGAACGAAAATGAAAAAGAAGAAACTATAGAAACACACTGCAATTTCCCTAAATTAAGTGATTGTGAACCTATGTCAGAGAATGTAAAAAAAATATTTTATAGAATGTGTGGGTATGTTGTTTTCAAGTTGAGAGCCTCAATCAAATGTGAAAACTGTTATCTAAAATTACAAGACAATTCTGATTTTACGTATACACCATCCTCTTTATCTGTTTTTGTAGCTATTTCAGATTATACTCCTGGAGCTCAAATAAAAGTCAGTACAGAAGTATTTAATATTCTTGAAGGGACAGAAAGAATTATATGGAAATCCAAGTCTAGATTATTACTCTTAGGCAAATCTCTGAATAACAAATTTATATCCCATTTTAATACTGCTTTGAAACATCTTCCTTTAAGCACTTGCCATGATATTAAACAAAAATTAATATCCCGATTTGTGTCAATGCGTCTAAAACAACTGTCAGTTCCTTTAAGTATTACAGAAGATTCAGAGAAAATATCATCAGCTTTTGCAAGTAAGACAATGGGAGCAGGATTATTAGCTGACAGGTTTAAACAAAAAAAATATGCACGAAGATATTAAAATGAAAAGCAAGTTTATTCTTATATAGATGTAAACAAAAGTATTATTCTAGTATTACAGTTGTCTTGTGATATTGTTTAGCTTATTCTAATGTAATATTTAAACGAAAGTATTATAGTTTTGTGATATAATTTTTTATCATATATGATGTTATTTTATGTGATATTATTTTATCATATATGATGTTAAAATTAATATTTAAAATGACAAATGATCTCATTAATATTTTTCTTTGCTAGCAATATCTTTTATTTGTTCTAAGTAGTTATTATATTAAAGGCCATATTATATGTAATTCGTTATTTCAGGATTTTTTTTTTATAGATGTGGCTATATATGTGTTGTCGTTCTAATATATATCTTTATAATACATGTTATATAATATATGTTGTATAATGTATAAAGAGATATATAATCTAATATGTATTTTTCTATAAAATAAAACGTTACGAATTTATTACAAATATGTATTATAAATAATAAATGTTTTATACTAAAAAGTAAGTGTAAAAGAAAAATGTTTTATATTTTTCATGACTAATGTTTATAACTAATCTTTTATGACTAAAAATGAAACTTTTCATGACTAAAAATAAAATAACATTTCCTTGTTAAAAATTATTTTATTACATATTCTGTTATAACATATTTTATTAACAGTTTAATGTTGAAAATATGATGCATAGATTTAAGGTTTTATTTCTGAAATCTTGATGAAATTAATGATATCGTCGATACTCCATTACTATTAACTTCCAGAACTTTCTAAAATCATTATTTGATTGACTATTATTGTAATCTCTTACATTTAAGCCTAATAACTATAAATATTATATAATAATAATTGTTAATAGACTCTATGTATTTATTATTTGTTCATGGAATGGCAAAAGCAACATAAGAATATTATAATATATAACGTCCTATATTAATTATTAAAATACATATCTCTTACATGAAATTTTGTATGTTCAACATGTAATTTTTGTACAATACAAAATTTATTTTAAGAAAGAGAAGAAAACTTTTCCTTTATAAAGAACAATGTTTTGGTGTAAAAGAAACAAATATTTAAATAATAACTTATTCTTTAATATGTTTTTATAGTACAAATATGCATTTATAGCACAAATATGTATTTATAGTACAAATATTATTATCAGTATTAAAAGTACAAGATCGAATTCTGTTATCTCTTTCAGACGAAACTTATATAATTGAAATATATATACAGAATTAACAAACCAAAAAAGAATAAACCTTTTCTTTGCCAGTGAATAAATCAAAAGGAGAGTAATAATCGACGCTGACTGGCAATATATAAATTTATTATATATCTCACAGAGATATAATAAATTTATATATTGCTATTGCCAGTCAGCGTCGATTATTACTCTCCTTTAGAATTAACAAACATCATCAAAGAGTTAGTGCGTTATATGTGAGATCCAAATGACTTAATATGCATTAAATCATCTTGTAAACAATGAACTCTTCCCCTTAAAACTTCACTTTCCTGTACAACATTTTTTAACTTTACTTGCATTGCCTTATAGATTTGTAAGAAGTTCTCTTCTCTATTTCTTTCTTTTGTAACTTCACATAGTACAGCTGATTTTGAAGGGTTCGAATCCGGAATTCCAGCAGCATCGATCCACTGTTGCCTTAATTTAGGATCTTGAGTAAATGTTGTTAAACAAAATCCTTCTTTATTTGAATTTGTGCATCTTGGAGCATTGCACCTGCCAGGCATTTTATAATATGCAGGAAACACTGAAAACTGAATTTATTTCATGTATATAAAATCGAAGAGGGCAAATTTTTTCGTGTTTAGTATTAATTTCAGTATTAATAATAATGTATCACTTACGGAGACTCGATTGCTGTAACGCGACGGAACCTTAGTTTGTAACAGTTTGTAAACATTAACCTGCTTTAACCTCTTCTTTACGTCACAAGGAGCTTTAACGCCCGCGACCAATCAGAGGAAAGGGGGTCACGTGACGAGTTCGCCACTCTCTCCCTACGAGGCTCTCTAAGCAGAAAGCAGAAGCCATATGCGCATGCGCTATGGTATCCGTAGAGCTCTAACAGATACCATAGCGCATGTGCATATGGCTTCTGCATTCTGCTTATGGCTCCTGCAATTTTATGTGCTTCCACCTTAAAGGTGCCAATTCATGGGACGCTGAAAAACAGCGTTGAGCGACGTCACGTGACATCACTATGATGCCAGCGTCAAGAAAGAGAAGTTGGGGCCACCGACCGACTATCTGACGGACATAGGTTAGTTTTACCCTACTGATGACCAGTCATTGCGATAGTAATCCTGCTCAGTACGAGAGGAACCGCAGGTTCGGACATTTGGTTCACGCACTCGGTCGAGCGGCCGGTGGTGCGAAGCTACCATCCGTGGGATTATGCCTGAACGCCTCTAAGGCCGTATCCTCTCTAGTCAAAGGTGGCAATGATATCTCTAGGAGTCTCGTGAGTCGAAAGGCTCAAAACAATGTGACACACTTACTAGGCGGCCGGTCCCCCTCGCGGGGGCCGGTCGTCGCACGAGCCCGGTTTGCCGTACGGCGCCTCTGCCCGTCGTCGGGATCTCACCGCTTACGACGGCACGGCGTCTAACGGTCGAACATGAGTTTCGCGAGTTCGATGTCGAGACTCGGAATCGTCTGTAGACGACTTAGGTTTTTTCCAACTTCAAGCGTCAAAGCCAAAGCAGCGCGAAGACGCCGAAATTTTGACGCTGTTTTCCTTTTCATGAATTTCAATTGACGCCGGCGTCAATTGTGGTCATGCGACCTTCTTGCCGCTGAAAATGAGCGTCGAGCGTCAGCATGAAAAGGCACCTTTAAGGTGAAAGCACATAAAATTGCAGGAGCCATGAGCAGAATGCAGAAGCCATATGCGCATGCGCTGTGGTATCTGTAGACGGATACCATAGCGCATGCGCATATGGCTTCTGCTTTCTGCTCATGGCTCCTGCAATTTTATGTGCTTCCACCTTTACGCAAGAAGCGCATAGACCGCATAAACGCATCAGACGCATCAACTGCCTCAAGTCTTTCTTTCTTTCTTTTTCTGGTTATTGGCACTAGCGAAAATCACCTTCTCGGTGTGCAACGGCCATTATTCAATTTGTTCGTAGACTCGCAAACTCGCAAACTTGTAAGACTTCAAACTCGAGAATGTGTAAGTGTATGTGTGTATGTGTAATTGTACGTGTATGTCCACGGTGTCTTGAACTCGGGTTAATGCCGTAGGTGCGTTAGGCCCAAGGAATTGCGCGGATCACTTCCCCCTGCGGCCAACTGCCTCAAGTCGAAATAGAAGCAGTCAATCAGGGGGTCAAGGTCAATCATGAATCTTTTCCCCTAGGGTGGAAACGTACATACGTGAAAAATGAAAAATCTAGTGCCCATCTACAATAGGTGTTTTAAGCCCTAAGCCTTAAGAAATTGTTCAATCACAGTTAAATTTGAGAATACTTTAGGGCTTTAGGGTTTATGCCCGGTGTCCACGATGCAAGAACTGTGTCCAAGTTTCGGTTTAAGCCAATGAAACTGCTACTTTTCTGTAAGAGCTGCAAGTTGATTGGCCTAAATCGAAACTTGGACACAGTTCTTGCATCGTGGACACCGGGCTTTAGGGCTTAAAAAACAATACTTTTATAATTCGTATGTATTTGACCGGAAATGAATGTCCGGGAAAGAATCTACCATATGAAATCGTTTGTATTTCGTATGAAGACTTTTGAAGTGCAATTGAAAAGGTTTGTGAGTCATTCGTTTAATTGTAATTAATTAATTATTTTTACACCATGCATTTAGCCGAAATAGCTAAATTAATAAAAGTTTTTATACGGAATCGTTTGTATTTTGTATGAAGAGTTATGAAGTGTGATTAAAAAGGTTTGTGAATCACCCAAATAATTTTAATTAAATATTTATAAACTCTGTAATTAGCCGAAATATAGATTTTTAGTTATTCATGTTAAAAGAAGAAGGCGCTAGTGTTCCTGAAGGTCCGTCTGCAATCAGAATTAATATGAACGTTTTAAAAATTATTTTATACTAAAATAAATAAATATACAGGCTAATAAGCCTGTAGCTATGAGCGATAGTTGCTAATTAAGTTTGTAAAGATGTACCAGCTGTGCAGGGTGAATTTTTTACAGTCGTTTATTAGGATTGCCCTACTTTTAAATTGAGCGCTTTTAAATGTATTATTATTAAACTACGTACCGATATCGACATATTATTAGTAATTTAATATTAAAACTTGACAGAGTGACGTAAACTAATTCGCTCATAGTATTATAACAAAGTATTATGCGTTCAAATTCTCGAAAGCTAATAGCTTCTTTACTATGCTCTCTCTTTGTATAGGAACTGAGTATCAAATCTTTTATTCGAAGGGAAGGAAAGAACGATGCCTTTATTGTTTATGAAATAATTCAATTATAATTTTATATAGAGTGAAATCAATATATTACATTCGGTTGCGCAAGAATGCAGCAATTAACGTTAATCTCAATTGGACAATGTCAAAGTAATGCACAATATAATAAAAATCATAAACATATGCAAAAAACGTAAATCATACAAGAATAATGCAGTAAATGATTATATTGAATGTTTGTCATTGATGATTGAAGTTTTCTTGTTATTCTTTATAAGATAGTTAATCTTTCTTTTATCAATAAAACTACTAAGTTCAAGTAATGTTTCAGCAGAGAACGTCGAATAAGAATATAATTTCTGAAATGAAAGATTATGTTATAATAGTGTATTGTACTTCAATCATTATTGACCTGAATAAACTTATATATGTGGAATACAAACTAATATCGCAAATTGTTAGCAAATATATACAGAGAAAACACGCAAGAAATAGAATAATAATAATTGCGGTTAATACAAATAAAGGAATATAGTTTCTTGAACAGAGAATTTCTACAGTATTTACTATTCGTATCACAGATAATAATATCTATATTGACTTTAGTCCCACTTAGTACTCGCTATGTATTATGTTTAGGATACGCAATGTCGTACTTGTTTAACACGATATATCACGCTCAAATCACGCGATGTTTCACGCCTCAGATATTCCGTTGCCACGCGCCGAACACGTTATGCTTTATACAGATAGAAGCACGAATAGCCTTATACTATTCGTCTTCTGGAAAGTTCACGAAGGAACTGAGCTCTCGAGAAAAGGCCTTTCGATCGTATTAATTTATGCGTGCCACAATTGTATTACTTTATGCGCGCCACGATATGCAATCGTGAAAATCTCACGATATTCTCTGTAACCAATATCCTATGATTAGGCTATGTAAAGCCTGAATTTAATGTAAACCCAAGAACGGTTTTACCAAATAAAATGATAAGGTTACCTTGCAATTAGCCACAATTAGGCTTGTTCCAGAATAGGATAACTGGAATTTTCTCATCAGAGTATACTTATAAAGTATAAAGACGACGCAAGAGATCCTCGTCCTTCCAACAATATATCTCGGGATTAATGGCCGCCCTCGTCTTTATTATCGGAATTTCCTCGTTTTCCTTCTCGGCAATCAGAAAGTCCAGAGACAAGATTTCGTCTTCTTCAATCAGCAATGTAGCTGTATATAACAGCTCTGCTTCCTCAGAAGCCGGGATATTAAGGATTCTACCAATATACAGAAGTAGCGTATCTACGCAATATCTAAGCAAAATGATATATGCTCACTCGTTGAGCGTCCGAAAAGAAGTGACGACGAGAACGTCGTTGTTTGCGCGGTAAAGTCCGGGAACGCCTGCGCGTCAGCGTTGCGCACGAATATAGAAAGAAACACGACACATGCGTTTAATTAGACGGATGTCTCGCAGCGCGACTACATCAGAAACGCTGCTCGATAGATAGCGCGCTTACGGGATGTCGATAACAAATAGATTAAACTATGGATAGCTCTCTGCTCATGGCTCTGTTTTACCCTAAGCTGCTTTGCCCGTCATTACCCTCAATGCAGAAAAATACTAGTTTCTGAACACTCTTTATGTCGATCGATTCAGATAAAAATCTCCGAAGTCTTTCTTTCTCTCGCGATATTCCTAGAGTAAAACTGTACAAAAGCTCTACGAAATTGGCGATATTTTTCACGAATCTGGTTCGAGTCTCGGCTCTTGAGGAAGGTGCGCATGTAGAAAGAGTACGCCAACACAGTTTATCCTGCTAAATGGTTATCAATTCTCTATAAGTTCTGTATTGTACATAAATTATAGAATATCTAAACGTTTCTTTTTTTTTTCGATGTCCTGTGACATTGTACATACAATAGAGTTACAAATAAAGATAAAGCCACACTTTACGTATAATCTGATTCAGTCTTTGCTAATGTTACATAATAACGTGCGAAAGAACTAACAGTTAGACTATTTAAGAGGCTATTTAAGAATTTTAATTGATACTGGAAGCATAAAACTGTTTAGCTAGCTTTACACAAGATATTGGTCTTCTTCTTTATGAAATCGTCAAATTATGATTATGATACATTTCTACATTATCACCAGCATCGAATCTAATCTTATTTATCGTGATACTCTTGAGAAACTGTTAATCCATTGTTTTAACTCGATCGCGGCGCAGAACTGCGTCCACCAATATTGTTCTTCTCCCTCCAATCGATTCCCGTAAAAGCTGTCTACATATTGAACAGTCGATACAACGACGGCGGATTAGTCTGAAATTAAGCACACGTTAACAATCACTCTTCTTGCTAAAATCACAATTTTCTTTTCAATCGCATACCTTGATTATGACATACCTGTAGACCAGCACGGGAGTCAGATCGTCGGCAGCAGGTATGCCTCTTTCCGATGCCATGGAGAAGAGATTCATGATGGTAATCGCGCAACAAAATACACACTGCAACTTATCCCTAGGAGTCTTATACGCCGATATCACAGCCAATTCAGCCTGCGCCCATGACCAGGGGCATTCGTAATGATAAACTTTTGAAATGCGTAGGTCCCTGTGATTTGAAGTTACGACCTTTGCCAACTTATTGATATGACCGTGAAAAAGCTGGTCCCTATATACATCTCCATCTTCATTTAGATAGAGCGCATTGTGGTATACCCGTGCCATGACGGTTCTTTCTACCACGACTCTCGCCAAATCTAACTGGTTGGCGCTTGCCGCTGAAAGTAAGAAGTAAGTTCAGACGTCTCTGAGCACTCCGCTAAGATCAATTGCGAGATAAATAATTATATTCATGTACATTGCCAAATCGGATCGTTGATGTCCATTCCACGTGGACCTTCCCTAGAAAATTATCCACGAGATCCTGTTTCTCGTCAGCTAGCGTAAGCTTTTTAAACTCTTCGCAGGAGGAAAGCTTTCTTTTTTTCCAAAAATACCCTCACACAAACGGATACAAGATGATTATTGATAGCATCCCGATCGCACATAACTCGCACGCATAATCTGAAAAATATTATTAAACGGTTAACATCTTACATTTAAACATCTTACATTTACTTATACATTTATATATAAACAGTACCTATCTAAGTGAGCTAATGTCGACAGCAATCCCTGACGACATCTAATTAAATATGCGATATAAGGAGATCGCTTTTGATAATCCTCTCGAAGTGATTTGAAGAGCTTTCTACATCCATCGTCATTAAATAGACGCACGCAACGTAAAGTTTCATGAAGATGAGCTAGTTAGACTTAGCTAACTAAGACTTAGCTCAACTTCAGTTTTGCCGTTTGCTATGATAGAACCCTCCTGCTGATGTTCCCCATCAAGCCTCACGTTCTCTTCCTCCGCCTGAGTCTCCATTTGCGCAAAGATCACGTTGATCATCTGCGTGAGAGTCGCACAGGCTGTTGTTTGATTCACCAGGTTGCGCGACGACAAGTAAACGTTGTAAACAGTATGAATTGTTAACAGTACCGTACCCTCGTATACCTCCACATGCTGGCTTGTCATTACAGTCAGCAGAGCTTTAATAATCTGCAGCTGCACACTCTCATCGGTCTGTGGACCGGTGAAGCAACCGCAAATTGTCTCGACAATGCGCACAATCAGCAGCTTGTTAGGCTCCGTTGAATCAGGCACATCGCCAGTGAGATGGCTATATGCGATTAACTTCTGCAGGCAGTCCAGTGCTGTGTCACCACAATCCGTAGTGACTAGCTCTGACATGCTGACTCAAATGGCAAGAAGTACTTCTCAGCGGTAATGACATTTGAGTCGCTCTTAATTGGACTGTGGCCCAATTAAGGGCGTTTGAGATAACCTCTTCACCCTGCACAGCTGGTGTACATCTTTGATCTCGTTACGGAGGTCCTCTGCAAGATGGAAATATGAGTGACAAACTTAATTAGCAACTATCGCTCATAGCTACGGGCTTATTAGCCTGTATATTTATTTATTTCAGTATAAAATAATTTTTAAAACGTTCATATTAATTCTGATTGCAGACGGACCTTCGGAAACACTAGCGCCTTCTTCTTTTAACATGAATAACTAAAAATCTATATTTCGGCTAATTACCGAGTTTATAAATATTTAATTAAAATTATCTGGGTGACTCACAAACCTTTTTAATCACACTTCATAACTCTTCATACAAAATACAAACGATTCCGTATAAAAACTTTTATTAATTTATCTATTATTTCGGCTAAATGCATGGTGTAAAAATAATTAATTAATTACAATTAAACGAATGACTCACAAACCTTTTCAATTGCACTTCAAAAGTCTTCATACGAAATACAAACGATTTCATATGATAGATTCTTTCCCGGACATTCATTTCCGGTCAAATACATACGAATACTTTTATAACTTAAAACGATACTTTTGTCGACTTGTGTTGCTTAGGGCCGGTCTACAATGGGTGTTGTAAGTCGTAAATCGTAAGAATTGACCAATCACAGTCAATTATTCTCTTCAAATTCAATTCCCTAAGAGCAAAAAGTCGACTTCTACCGAAACTGACTTGGCAGAAAGTCGACTTTTTTAAGGACAAAAGCGAAATTGCTGCGCCAGATAGTTCTTGCAGGTATGGCGGATCTAAAAGAGGATCAGGATAAGGCCAAGTGGAAACATCCTTACAGGTTAGGTATGGTGTGTTATTAATTATCATCGATAATTAAGACCTATTGAATGCGACCTCTCCATTCTGAACCATCTTTCAGAACACCAGAAATGGAGGAACCTGTGTTCATGCATTTTTCGTGCGTTCTACGGAAAATCAGTCCGGAATAGGTGGTTTATAAAGAGGTGTACGCGAAACGAATAAGATGTATATGCGAGGTGTCACGGCGATAGAACCCGAATGATTGCCGAAATTCGCTTCCATGCTATGCCATCTTAGTGAACCATTGGTTGATCCACCGCCAAGGTATTTTTATCACAATTGTTGCTTTATAATGTTTTTCCTATTTATTTATAAAGATATTAATCTTCATTATGATCGAATATTATTCTCATTTATAGATATAATCAAGGAATCGGGAAGATCATTTGCCGCGCGCGTGTCTGGTACATTTGGAAAGGCCGCATGGGCACTACCATCGATGGATATAGAGCATCCGTGGACGGTGTCAAGTGGTTCGCGTATTTCTTCTTGGAGGGTCAAGTGTGCCCTAAGCTGAAACGATTTGTTCCGTTGCTGCTGACGACACCTAGGAGCATCACCAAGTTATGGGCCAGGTAAATCGTTATTCTATCTCCTTTTAATTTCACGTTGATTCATCGAATAGATTACATCAATTCAATACGATTTTTTTAGGTTGATACCACGCACTCAAGCAATAGTACAAACGCTGCAGTCGCAGGGAGTCGTGTCCAAATACAAACTGCTAGAAATCTGGGGTTCGGATGAAAAATGTGAGATTTTAATTTATAAAATAATATTTAGACTTCTATACAATACTAGACCGCTGACAGGCATCTCGGCCGTGATGCTTGTCAATTTTAGTCGACTTTTAGTCGGCGTTTTTTTAGACATTCGCCGACTTCAAGTCGACTTTCGTCTTTAAAAAAGTCGACTTCCCGCCAACTTTTAAAGTCGATAAAATAAACCGCCGCGTACGTCTGGAGGTCGGTTGTGTATCTTGAAACGAGGTGAAAATGACAAAAGTTAACAGATTTTGATAAATAAAATCGTAGATACGCTAATAAATTTTCTCACTTTTGTAATTTTTACCTCATTATTTCAGTCATTTCAGTCAATTAATTGCAATGCAGCCAGTCATTTTGGAAGCTGAGAATACGAGACCAAAAAGCGTATTGACGTTTACGAAAAGGTTATGTTTTCACATGTGTTTGGTTCAAAAATGGCGGACGAGAATACTCACATTTATAGAGCCTTAAGTAGAGTTGTGCCGATATCGCGGTAGCTTTGTCTCACTCCCACTAACGTCTTGTCGATAAATGGCGGACCAATATAGCTTTGTCTCACTCCCACTTATAGCTTTGTCTCACTTCCACTAAAGAACCGGAAGCGCTGATCGGGAAATGGCGGAGCCAATCAGCGAAAGGAACACCATTGGCTTAAGTCTTGTGTCCACGATGCTAGAACTGCGTCCGAGTTTTGGTTTAAGCCAATCAACTTGCAGCTCTTACAGAAAAGTAGCAGTTTCATTGGCTTAAACCGAAACTCGGACACAGTTCTAGCGTCATGGACACAAGGTTTTAAGGCCTTGGCACATAGAAAAACTTAAGCAGTAAGAAATCAACGGATATGGGCCTTGGCACATAGAAAAACTTAAGCAGTAAAACTTAAGCAGTAAGAAATCAACGGTTTGGATTCGCTGCCGCTTAGGGCCGTGCCTTAAGTTCTTGACTGTGATTGGCTGATTTGCTTACTGCTTGAGTTTTACTGCTTAAGTTTTTCTATGTGCCACGGCATTATAGATTCGCTACCGCTTAGGGCCGTGCCTTAAGTTCTTGACTGTGAATTTGCTTACTGCTTGAGTTTAGTAAGGTTTCGACCAATCGCGTTGCTCAATTCTTACTTCTACGGTTACAGACGGCCGAATCGAGCAACGCGATTGGTCGAAACCTTACTGTTACGTTCTACGGAAAAGTGTGTGTGCTCTGCTTAAGGGCTATCTACAATGAGTCGCAGTCGTAAGAGTCGTAAGAAATTGACCAATCACAGTCTATTATTCTCCTTGCGGACGAAGAATAATGACCTGTGATTGGTCAATTTCTTACGACTCTTGCGACTGCGACTCATTGTAGATGGCCCTTTAAAGGCCATTGCACGTAACAAAGTTTTATGTCATAATCGTAAGGCCGTAAGAAAATAGACCAATCACACTCGATTATTTTTCGAGCTCAAGGAGAATAATCGACTGTGATTGGTCTATTTTCTTGCGGCCTTACAATTATGACTAAAAGTTTGTCAGTGCTCATCTGCAATAGGTGTTTTAAGCCCTAAGCCCTAAAAATTGACCAATCACAGTCAATTATTCTCTTCAAATTCAATTGTGATTGAACAATTGAATTATAATGCCGTGGCACATAGAAAAACTTAAGCAGTAAAACTCAAGCAGTAAGCAAATCAATTGAACAATTTCTTAAGGCTTAGGGCTTAAAACACCTATTGTAGATGGACTTACGTGCAATGGCCTTAACGTTGAAGGAAAGCAAAACAAGTTCACTGAAGATTAAACTGCGTTCAATTTTGAACGCAGTTCACAGGAACTCTTGGAATTGAACTACGTTGGAGGAAACAGACATTAAGGATCTCTTTATGATACAATTTATATCGTTTTCTCTTTCTCTCTTATATCTCTTTCTCTTTCCGTTTCTCTTGCTTTTTTGAGGAGAAATGGCGGATCAATTAAAAGTCTGTTAAGCCCCGGACACACGAATCGACGGAAGACGTAAGACGTAAATCGTAAGAAAATCCACTAAGGCCCGGTCTACAATAGATGTCGGAAGTCGGAGTCGTAAGAAATTGACCAATCACAATCTATTATTCTCCTTGCGGTCGAAAAATAATGAACTGTGATTGGTCAATTTCTTACGACTCCGACTTCCGACATTCATTGTAGACCGGACCTAAGGGCCAGTCTACAATGGATGTTGTAAGTCGTAAGTCGTAAGAATTGACCAATCACAGTCGATTATTCGACTGTGATTGGTCAATTCTTGCGACTCACGACTTTGCGACTCGCATTGGTAGACCCAGCATAAAGCCCGGTGTCCACGATGCAAGAACTGTGTTCAAGTTTCGGTTTAAGCTAATCAACTTGCAGCTCTTAACAGAAAAGTAGCAGTTTCATTGGCTTATCGGGCTTAAGCCCGATGTCCACGATGCAAGAACTGTGTCCAAGTTTCGATTTAAGCTGGCCACACACACTTTCCGTAGAACGTAACAGTAGGATTTCGACCAATCGCGTTGCTCGATTCTAAAACGTACGGCCATACGTTCCCGAATCGAGTAACACAATTGGTCGAAATCCTACTGTTATGCTGGGTCTACAATGCGAGTCATAAAGTCGTGAGTCGCAAGAATTGACCAATCACAGTCGATTATTCTCCTCAAATTTGACTGTGATTAGTCAATTCTTGCGACTCACGACTTTGCGACTCGCATTGTAGACCCAGCATTACTGTTACGAAAAAGTGTGTGTCCGGGGCCTTAAGCCAATCAACTTGCAGCTCTTACAGAAAAGCAGCAGTTTCATTGGCTTAAACCGAAACTTGGACCGATTTCTAGTATCGTGTATGTATGTACATATGTACACAAGGCTTTAAGGTGAAATTTCATGGGCAGTGAAAAGCAGCAGCAGATTGTACTGATTGGCTATAAAATAGAGAAGTTCTCGAGTTCCTAGAACTTCTCTATTTTGTAGCCAATCAGTACGATCTGCTGCTACTTTTTACTGCCTATGAAATTTCACCTTTAGGGTTGATTTATAATAGCCGTAACCGTTGATTTAAGCCGTAATCTTTAAGAAATTGACCAATCACAGTCGAATGTGAGAAGAATAATCGACTGTGATTGGTCAATTTCTTAAAGGTTACGGCTTAAATCAACGGTTACGGCTATTATAAACCAACCCTTAGGCTGAGTTTCCACTGAGCGCGTCACGCGTCGCGTCGTCCGAGTTGAACCAATCAAAACATCCCATTTCGATCCCGTCACAAGAATGTAATGAAATGGGATGTTTTGATTGGTTAACTTGTGACGACGCGACGCGTGACGCGCTCAGTGGAAACTCAGCCTTAGAGCCACCGCACAAGACTCTCGTATGGTCACGTAGCGTAACATAACGTGAGCCAACGCACAAGAAACGTATTGGTTACGGCCGTTACGGCGTTATACGTGTCTTGTGCGTTGATCTACGTTACGTTACCATACGAGAGCTTGTGCGGAGGCGCTAACCGATACGTTTCTTGTGCGTTGACTCACGTTACGTTACGCTACGTGACCATACTGCCCGATCTACAATAGCTGTAGTAAGCAGTAGTAAGCCTCAAGATGTAAGAAACTGACCAATCACAGTCGATTATTCTCCTCACATTCGCCTGTAATTGGTCAATTTCTGACGGCTTGAGGCTTACTACAGCTTACTACAGCTATTGTAGATCGGGCATACGAGAGTCTTGTGCGGTGGCTCTTAATCAGAGTCGACTATTCCCCTCTTCTTCCCTCTTAAAGAGGGGAATAGTCGACTATTGGTGGATTTCCTTACGATTTACGTCTTACGTCTTCCGTCGATTCGTGTGTGAAGGCCTTTACCGTATGGCCATCTCGACAAGAGTGAACGCACCTTTCGCTAAATGAAAAGCACCCATTATAGGGGGCTCTACTACCACTATTACATGTATGTATGTACATACATACTACTATAAAGAAAAGTAAGATGTTTCCTGTAATAGAAACAGCTGTTCTATGTTGAAAAGTCACTCATAAAGCAAGTAAATAATAAATTAAGTACAATATAGTGGCTAAAATCGATATTTTATATTAAATGAAAACAGATAATAGAAAAGTAGAAATAGTTGACAAGATTTATTGATATGAGTATAATATAACAATTTGTGATTCTGTTGTCCTGAGTGATAATTGAAATATTTCCACAGAAATATTTCCGACATAAAATGTTGTAAACTTTGTTTTAGTCTTCTGTAAGTCTGGGAATTATATACAACGTTAATAATTACGATTTTCAGCATGGACGTGGTGACTACTAGCTTAGAAGCTCTAATACGTGAGTATGATATGAGTCACACAATTAATTTACAATGTTTTGCTTCCTGTTTAAATGTGGCAGATTTTAAATATTAATTCAACTCACATTTATTTTGCTGTAATATTTGTTTGTATTATATACATGTACATACAAATACATGTACGCACAGTATTCCATTGTAAGTGGTCATTTCTTTATTTCCTAAAGAAGTGGACGTAGTAAGAAATACAAGATTGTAACAAATTAAACGGTTCAAGTTGAATGTATTTGTAAACATAGTCATTCATAAAAGTTATCTATATTAAAAATTAGAGATGTATAATTTGTTTATTGTTACATATCTTGATGTATTAACAATTGTAATACTATTTGGAATAAGTACATGATTTGGCATAATTTGGCTAATGTATGATTTGGCATAATTGTTTATAAATCATATATATTTTATTGATTCAAAATTTTATAGATAACTTCTATCTTTCTATTTTTGCTGTGCAATATGGCTTCTCAACTCTTGTATTGATGCAGATGATAGCGTGTTATATGTCAGCCAATACAGAAATTAGAAAGGACTCCGCACAAAACCAATGGAAAAATAGCCCCAGTCAAATTAGCTCAGTCAAGTTTTAGTATGATGAAATTCAGACTGTACTGATCAAAAGTGTCAAGGGCTGCAAGTTCAGAAAATGTCCAGTTTCCGAGATACTTGGTCTCAAAGTGTTGAAATAGATTATGACAATTCATGAATAAAAGAAAAATCATCGTCGATTTCAACACTTTGAGAACAAGTATCTCGGAAACTGGGCATTTTCTGAACTTGCAGCCATTGAGATTTTTAATCAGGACAGTCTGAACTTTATCATACTAAAACTTCAGCTAATTTGACTAGGACTACTTTTCCATTGGTTTTGTGCGAGGTCCTTTTGTATTGAAAATTAGAAATAAAAAAGTAGAAATAGTGTGCAAATTTCAAATCAATAAAACTTGTATAAATTGTCTCATAATTCCAATAAGTCATACATTGTACTTGTTTCAAATAATGCTATAATTTTTTGTATATTAAAATATTCATAGTATGATTCATAGTATGATAAAAAGTTATATATATATATATATATATATATATATATATATATATATATATATATATATATATATAATACTGTAGAGAGGATTACAAATCCACAAAATCAGAAGCCAGACGTAGCAGCCATCGAAGCATTCTGTGTGATGCTTACTAAAGAAACAGAGGGTATACAAATAGGTATCAAGTTATTGGCAACGCAAATTCAATCACTTAAGGAATCAGAAGCACTACAAGCACTTTCGGTATGTTGTCTTTATATATGTTGCACATTAGTTCAATAATAACTACTCATTTAGTTATTAAATAGAATATTTAAATTTATTAGTAATAAAATTGGATAGGTAGCATAATATTATTAATAAGACATTTATATTAGTAATCCTATGCTACTTCTAGTGTGAATTGAATTTTAAAGCAATAATATATAACTTAATAAGATAATACAAGATAATGCTTTGATCTTAACATTTTGAGAACTTGAAATTTATATATATATATACATATATATATATATATATACATATATATATATATATATTTTTTTTTTTGCAAATACACTTGTACACAAATTCTATAGATTTTTGTTTTTCAGTTACTAGATACTTGTATGAAGAGATGTGGTCCGTTATTTCATGCGGAAGTTGGTAAATTCCGTTTTCTTAATGAGATGATAAAATTGGTCTCGCCAAAATATTTAGGTAATCGCACTACAGTGAGTGTACGGCAAAAAGTTTTGCAACTTCTTTATGTATGGATCAGAGAATATCCTCGCGAATCAAAAATTAAGGAGGCTTACGAGATGTTGAAGAAGCAAGGAGTCATTGAGGTTATATCTTTATTAGTTGTTATATTGGTTGTTAGTCTGATAATTGTGTTTGCAGATATATTCTTGTCTTTCTAACGTGATAATACTAAAAGCACAACAAAATATGCAGTTAGTCTCTAATCTCGTGGTTAGATATTTGATGTGGAACTGTCATCTATCAAAAACAATAGAATCTCAATTTTGTCGCCTTATATGCAAAGTTTTAAAAAATAATGATATATTTTACTCATTGATTGATAAAATAAAGTCATACACTTTTCGGAGTTATAAATACTTTTTGTTTACAACAGAGTTAATAGTAATTACAGTGATCAGCATGGCAGAGAAAGATCAATAACATAATCTACATCTTGATTTAAATCTTCTGATTTTTAATTATGGAAATATTTCAAGATTCTTGTTTATGATATTCTTATGATATTGTTAATGTAGAAGTACTCTAAAATTGTATTATTTTTGTGGCAAAATTTGAAATACTCCACAAATATTTAATTAGATATCTTTGACAGTCCACAAAATATTGATGCATGACATGCATTGCTATGGAAGGAAATCAGCAATATCTTTAACGAAATATTTTTACTAAACTAGCGTAAATAAGAAGTGTTAAAATACATAAATACATCGTTATTAAACCATAAGAATTTTGTTTAAAACAGTTTTACATATCTCTTACCGTATATTTTAATGATATAGACTTATTATATAGAGACATTTAGAAACATAAAAGTTAATTTTCTTCAATGGAAGTTAACCTTTAACATGCATAAGAGCATTTATAAAAATGTGTTTTATTTTGATCTATACTACATCATGTTCATGATCTTAGACTTCAATGTTCAAATTAGTTATTACTTTGCAATATGGGATAAAAACGAATTACAGGAGGATGCAGCATTTATAATGGCAAACAGTGAAGAAATTCAAAAATCGTCTAAAATAAAAAGTAATATATTTGAAAATGAAGAAATGTCAAGGCATTTGCGTAGATTACTTCATAGTAAGGATCCTTCTGATCTACAGACTGCAAACCGACTGATCAAGTTTATGGTGAAAGAGGTATTTAGTTTCAGAAAAATATTTGGAATGAGATGTTTAGAAAGGTTGAGATTCAAATACTTTATTCTTCATATTTTTTGTTCCGGACATTTATTAAATCTTTTTCTTAATTTACATCTTTTTCTTTATTTACATGTTTTTCAAAAATTTTCATTATAAATATATATTTTTGCAGGATGAGGAACGACTGCAGTTAAACTCGCGAAGAGGAATAGAATTAGAATCTGTGCAAAACAATGTAACGCTACTGTCAGAAATGTTAGATTCATATAATCAGAATGAAACCAGTGCAGAGGATCTTGAATTGATGAAGGAGTTGTATCAAGCATGCGAGCGACTGAAACCTATTTTGTTGAGACTCGCCAACGAAACTCAGGGCAATGTCGAAATGCTTGGTATCTTGTTATATTTAAACCTAACGATTTACTCGGTAGATTTTATATTATTAACAGAATATCCTAAACTGTCGTCTAGAAAATTCTGTTAATAATATAATCAGTTCAAAAAATTTAAGCCATAATTACGTATTTTAAGACTAAAAATCTTATTTTTCACATTTGTACGTATGATCTGACGAAAGAGTCGAAAACTATGGGATATTTCAATTTTTAGATATCAGATTATTTTATAAAATGACACCATAAAACTGAATTGTGCATTCTATTACTTGACTCATTTGCATCGATCTTTTTTTTTCATTACACTAATTTATAATCTACGTATTAAACAACTTTAATCTTTTTAAACAATTATAATTCATTTAATCGACTACAATTGGCTAATCGTCATGACGATTCAACCATTGGTTTTGGTCTGATTAATCGTCAAGACATTAATAATCTTTGATACTTATATATAAGCATCTCATTTTTAATAATTTAAATTAAATTATTAAACTTGAAAAAGGGATGGATATGAGAGTCAGACGCAGTTATCTGTGCGTGAGTGATCAAATTACTGATTCATTCCATGTGTATACATTCGACGAACATTTCGGCTCGGGATTGAGCCATCCAGCAAGAAAAATAATTAAATTACTCCCCCTCTCCAATCCTGTTGAGCGAGCTTCAGGATTTGAAGATGAAAAACAACATTGACTATTAGATTGATATCTGTAATAAATGTTTCCGTTATCACTGACCACCGAATTAACTTTGACCATGAATTTGATTGGGAGAATGTTGAAATATTAGAGAACAATTTTTAGCTAAACGATTAGTGTCAGAAATGTCATGTATCAAGTTATAAAAGGACAGCCTTAATTCTCTCAAACGGATACAGAATTGCTCCATCACGCCTATGTATCAATATTAAATAAATTGTGAACCATGCCGGTTGCCGGTGCATATACTTTGTTATAATACGGACTACTTATTTTGTTTTTAAATTTTCTTATATTTATAATACGGACTACTTATTTTGTTTTTAAATTTTCTTATATTGTCGACCCTTATATCTCAGCTTTTATTTATTAAGGTTTGTTACCATGACTCGTGACATGACTAAACTAACGTTAGATATTTCGTGCCCGTCGTCCTGACCGGTTCGTTGATTCCGTTTCATTGTTAGTATTTTTTTATCTGTTCGGATCTTATATGCTTTTCTACATGGCTTTGTGATATTTCTTTTCTCCTGACTTTTGGGTGAGTTTAATAAGGTTGTACTAATTGACTCAATTTATAGAAAAACATTTATTACAGATATCAATCTTAGTCAATGTTGTTTTTGGATCTTCGAATCCTGAAGCTCGCTCAACAGGATTGGAGAGAGGGAGTAATTTAATTATTTTTCTTGCTGAAGATGGCTCAATCCCGAGCCAAAACGTTCGACGAATGTATACACATGGAATAAATCAGTGATTTGATCACTCACGCACAGATAACTGCGTCTGACTCTCATAGCCATCTCTTTTTCAAGTTTTATAATTTCGAGAGTTCTTACTCATTATTTTATTAAATTATTAAATTTATTGTAAAAAATATTACCTCAGCCAGGGTTCGAACCTGGAACCTCTTTTATTCCGTGCAGGGCGTACCAATCGACCACCGAGGCATGTGGTAATATTTATTACAATAACACACTAAACAATAATAACATAGAGACACAATTCGACCATTGGTTTTGGTCCAATTAATCGTCAAGACCCGTGGTCAAGACATTAATAATCTTTGATACTTATACTTATAAGCATTTTATTTTAAATAATTTAAATTAAATTATTAAATTTAATCGTGACGATTAGCCAATTGTAGTCGATTAAATGAAGTTTAATTGTTTATTATTTATTCGGCAAAATAAAAATGTACTTTCGGTTTGATTATACACCGCGACTTAAAATTATTATTGTTTAGTGTATTATTGCGATAAATATTACTACATGCCTCAGTGGTCGAATTGGTATGATGCCCTACACGGAATGAAGGAGATTCCAGGTTCGAACCCTGGCTGAGGTAACATTTTTCGCAATAAACATAATGTAATTTAAATTGTTTAAAATGAGGGTAATTATGTAGAATAACTAACACAGCCCGGATTACTTTGACCTTGACATATGTTGTCAAGGTCACCCTCCTGAGTGACCTTCAGAAGGTTTTAGCCGGCGGTCATTGTTTATTAAAAAGTTATAAACAAAAAAAGTTTGAAAAATATAGCAGCTATTTTGAGTATTAGAAGGCATAAATGACTAATATATATGTCGAAATAGTTCACGCATACACTTTTCACGCGAAGCGAGGTTCAACCACACCCCCCTGCTTTCGGGGGAGGTACGGTAGCCCCTTCCTTGCTTATGTGTGTACTGTTTATACACACAATTGACGTATTATTTAAAAACTCATATTAATATATGCTCACAAAGCGATAGTACATGTGTATAAACAGTACATAAATAGGCGGGGGAAGGGGCTCCGCCTGCGGAGCCCCTCCCCCGCATAATAAAACTAAACAAACTCCCAGCGTGATACCTAACTGCTTGAATCAAGACGCTCGGTTATTCCGCACGATTGACTAGTCATCATATTTAAAATCGGTGAGGAGGCCACTATTCTGTATATTTACCATTGTTAAAGCAGAGAACAGTTGGTATATGAAAAGTACATATTTATATCGCTTGACTTTCGATGATGAATATGTCGCAGCTACATAGTGTACACACACACACACACGCACACATACACACAGGTTTATCAAAGGTGTGTAGATTTACCAAAATGATAAACAATAAATAAATATATGGATGTAATTTAAAAATTTTATGTTTTGTAAATCAATTTATATGGGATATATATCTGCCATTATAGTGAAAAGTGTGTATAAACAGTACACACGTAAGCGAGGGAGGGCGCTATCGCACCTCCCCCGAAAGCAGGGGGGGTGTGGGTGAACCTCGGTTTGCGTGAAAAGTGTATGCGTAAACTATTTTGACATATATATTAGTTATTTATGCCTTCTAATACTCAAAATAGCTGCTATATTTTTCTTTTTTTGTTTATAACTTTTTAATAAACAATGACCGCCAGCTAAAACCTTCTGAAGGTCACTCAGGAGGGTGACCTTGACAACATATGTCAAGGTCAAAGTAATCCGAGCTGTGTTAGTTATTGTAAATAATTACCAAAATGAGATGCTTATATACAAGGTGTAACAAAAAGGTTGTCCGTTACTAGTGAATAGTACATATAAAAATAATGAAAAAAGTTCTTATTTAAAGTCAAAGAAGCAGCAGCGGTCGGATTCCGGCGAGGACTTGGATATGTGCTGCGTGTGCTCAGAGATGACAGAATAGAGCTGACGAGAAACGTGCGAGCGTAGGGCACATAAGTGTGTATGCTTTTCTTGTAATTATTTTCCGCCATCGTGTTTTAAATTAATGTTTCCATTTTTCCATTAAAAAAAATAATAAAATGTATCCTATCATTTTTCATGATTGGAATTATGAATTTTTATTTAAAATTCAGTCCGAGAATGGAGTAACGACTCTGCCCCGGCAATTTTAACATTTCAATTTTTGCACCTTTGTCGTTTTTACTCTATATCAGTTGAACAAAGTGACGTAGACCAAAAATGTATACCACATTTTACTAAAATTATTTGTTTTGTTAAAAATAGGCACCGAAAAAATAGTGACGACTTCGCTCCGGTCTTCTCTATTATTCATCCTTAAAGTAACGGACAACCTTTTTGTTACACCTTGTATAAGTATCAAAGATTATTGTCTTGACGATTAATAAAACCAAAACCAATGGTCGAATCGTCATGACGATTAGTCAATTGTGTGTGTGTAGTCGATTAAATAAATTTTAATTGTTTATTATTTGTTGGCGAAATAAAAATGTGCTTTCGGTTTAATCTTTTTAATTGAATTTTTTATTCTATGACATTAGGTGATGTACTAGCTGCTAGCGATGAGTTGAATCAAGTCTTTGAGAAATATACATCTGTTATCATCCTTGGGCAATTTCCCAAATCTTCTGCGACAGAAGCTTCTAAGTCGATTTACAATGAAACATCCCTTTTGGACCTATCGTCTCCTATTGACACTGTTCCCTGTAAGAGCAGTTTAAGCACGACGCAGGGTATATCATTGACAGATCATCGCTCAGATATGGATGTGCTAGGAGATATATTTAATACACTGGAGAAACCAGTCAAATCTGAAACAAGTTTCTTGATGCCAAACACCATAATGCAACCAATCAGTATCTCGCCTATGAATAAAAAAAGTAAGCATAAATAATAATTGAAAATATTTAATACAAAAATCAGAGACTTATAAAATATTGAAGCAATTATATTCCCAGATAGCAAAGCGTGTCTGTGTGAGCAAAATCGCGCAAACCTGTGATTGCTTATGATGTTGGCAACTTGCCGTATATTTGCTTCAATTGATTTCGAGTAATTTAATATTTGAAGCAACACGCAGGCAAAATTGGATACATATATTGTTAGCAATTTGTCGGCAAGAGAACAGCGTCAAATTTACTTCGCGTTGTTAGCAATATGACAGCATTGTGTGATCCTATGAATTATTACAGCAACATGACAGCAACAGCTCGAATTTTGAATCAGACGGTTTTAGATCGCAGCATAAATTGCCAACAAGTTGCTGGCAAGTTGCTATAAAAAATTGTTATATCGTGAAGGCATCAACTTGCCGACAAATGCGGACTCAATTGCCACAATTCTGGTAGCAACACTTACTATGTTGTCGGCAACATGCCAGCAACAATGCAGACACGTTCCTACCTGGGATGTTTTTTTTCATCTTACATTTATTCATTATTCAGGATGTAGCAAGATTCATGGGACAAATTTTAGGGGGTGGTAGGTCTCACCAAAAGAATCAATTTTTGTTAAGAAACTCGTGTAAATAAAATATGTGTAAATAAAATTTTTTAAACAGCAAAAATATATAAAAAATTAACATATGGACTAGTATTGTCAGACGTCATGCGCGATGCCGTCGTGATACCGATTGTTTATCATCTATCTCACAGGTGATCTGAACAAAGACATGTAACTCTTCAAGAACGCGTCAGAGGACACGGATTTCTGAACAAAAATTGATTCTTTTGGTGAGACCTATCCCCTAATAGTCGATAAATAAAGTAGGCCGATTTCTGCCGAAAAGTGTAATTATGCATGTAATCTTGTGTTTTTTTACATTCTTGTGTTACTGAATACGATGGTAGCATCCGTCTAAATCTGTGGGAAAATAGTCAAAATTTGCTTTAAAGAGGTCGAAATAAGTCACTTAAGTAATTAGAGCTCGGAAAAAGAATCAGGTATCCGAGTACCCGCCTGCTCACTCATTACCATTGTAAACGGATCTGGACGGATCTCCGATTCCGCGGGTACCCGCATCGTACGGGTATTCGAATTATTGAAGTAACCGCAGAACTAGTCCAGATTTGTATACAATGATAACGGACGAGCAGGTAGGTACTCAGATACCTGCGTATTCCGAGCTCTACTTTTAATAGTACAATAATTTTGACACTAAATATTTGACTAAAGAGAAACAAGAGGGAGGAATGTATCGGTAGTGAGAGATAGGCAAATCGCGGACGGAAGTACGTCAGGCAGCCATCTTGAGAGTTTACTTTTTTACGTTTATTAACGCAAAAAAATTGTAAATAAGTGTTAATTGTGAGATAAGAGCATTATGATGCACTATCAGACCTGTGGCATAACAATAACAGCTTAAATTATGGGATAATATTTTATAAGTTAATAATTAAAATCATCCAATTTTTGCGGCCATTTTGATAGGCCACTTTTTATGCTGAAATATATAGTCACTTCCGTCCGCTTCGCTAACACTAAATGCTCCCTTCTATTTCTCTTTTATACTCTTTGAATTCGACTAGTGACAATTTTGTTTCAAGTATTTAATTACTTGTATTATAGTTTATATAACTTGTATTTAGTTTTATAACTTTTTTTACTGAAGACACTAAATATTTTAAAATGGACGATAAATAAAATAGGATTTCTGCCTAAAAAGTGTAACGTAAGTTATATACAGGGTGTTTGAAAACTTTTAGTCGAAATATCTCGGGAATTAGTAATGATATCAAAACACGATTTGGAGAGAATGTAGGGGAGCAAGGGGGACATACTTTGATTTAAAAAAATTTGACTTTGGGTGGAGGCGTCAAGGTCAAATAAAGGTCAACTTAATTTTTTTAAATGAAAGTGATTTTTTAAATATCTACGTTTGTAGTTCTTCTTATTACGAGCTCAACGCGCTATGATCCAAAGTCGCCGAAGGTTAAATGACCAAATGCAGGCTCATAATATTATTGTCTTTTGTACATGTTATGAGACACCTTTTGCAGCTGCAGCTTGCGAATCGACAATGTTGAATTCATTGCAAAATAACCTAACACTTTCAAGTTGAGTTGCTTCATTCACTAATCTTTGCACGGTTCTGTTTTTCTTTGCTATTGATCCTGTTTCTTCAAATTTTAATATTAATTATTGGACGTAGGTGTGACTGACATTTTTTTTGTTTACTTAAACTGGTAAGTATAGTGAGTGCTAATTTGTACTACAAGCGTTAACATGGTGATTCCGCGTGCCAAACTAAGTCATCATGACATTGCCCATGTCCACGAACATAAACACGAACAGAAATAGAAGTCTAACAACAAGATCCGTTCGATTTCGATTTAGTTTCAATTTAGTAGAGAAGCTGCAACTGCAAAAGGTGTCTCACAACATGTACAAAGACAATAATACTGTGAGCCTGCATTTGGTCAACTGACCTTCGAAGATTTTAAATCATAGCGCGTTGAGCTTGTAATGAGAAGGGTTACAAACGTAGATGTTTAAAAAATTATGTGTCCATTTAAAAAAATCAAGTTAACCATTATTTGACCATGACGCTTCTACCCAAGGTCAAATTTTTTAAAATAAAAGTATGTCCCCCTTGCTACCCTATATTCTCTCCAAACCCTGTTTTCGTATCTTTACTAGTTCCCGAGACATTCCGACTGAAAGTTTTCAAATTGACACCCTTTGTGTAATCTTATGTTTTTTGGGTCGTTGAATACGATGATAGTATTTTTATCCGTTTAAACTGTGTAAAATTAAAGATTACATGCATAACTTTTGTTTTACTTTTTAAGCAGAAATTGGCCTAGTTTATCCATCGTTCTTTGGGTAATTATGCAGTTTAGGGGAAGCACCTCCGATGACCTTGACCTTGACATATGTTGTCAAGGTCACCCTCCTGAGTGACCTTCAGAAGGTTTTAGCCGTCGCTCGTATTTTATTAAAAAGTTATTAACAAAAAAAAGTTTGGCGACCTCACCGATTTCAATGACCTTGATATATGTTGTCAAGGTCATGATCCCGAGTGACCTTCAGAAGGTTTTAGCCGTCGCTCGCTATTCGTTAAAAAGTTATTAACAAAAAAAAGTTTGGAAAATATAGCATATATAGGTGCATATATAGGTTAGTTGACGCGCTTTAAACACTTAAATACTTTTAAAGCGCGTCAACTAACCTGTGTAGGTTAGTGATCAACGATTTACTGCTTTAAATGTTGTGTTTTGGTAAAGCAGCGACTTTTTCGCAAAATAAAGTATTCTCTGCTTTAACAAAAAGACTTCAATTTATCAACAATTTACTGCTTTAAATGTTGTGTTTTGGTAAAGCAGCGACTTTCTCGCAAAATAAAGTATTCTCTGCTTTAAAGAAAAACGTAATATTAGTCGTTTATGCCTCTCAGTACTTAAAATAACTGCTATATTTTCGAAACTTTTTTTGTTTATAACTTTTTAATAAAAAACGAGCGACGGCTAAAACCTTCTGAAGGTCACTCAGGAGGGTGACCTTGACAACATATGTCAAGGTCAAGGTCATCGGAGGTGCTTCCCCTAAACTGCATAATTACCGTTCTTTGTTCCATAGATCCGGTTACACCCTATACATATATGTATGCTTATTTATTGTATTATTTTTATAAATAATATTCCGTAGACGAAGTTATCAATACTGATGAAGAAAAAATAGACAGTAAAGCAAAAGCATTGGAAGAATTAAATGAATTGGGAGAAACTTTACTTAAACAAAGTTTGTCGTGCACAGTATCAAGTACACGTTCGTCACAAGGGTAAGTATGTCTACAGATATTGAATTTTAAACCCTAAATAAAATGATTAAAAACAAGAAATCTCTCTCTGATGTAGAAAGGTTTTCATTCAATTTTCTAGGCATTATTTTATATATAGTGTACGATAGCTAAAGTGTTAAGTTATTTTACTTGTTAATCGAAGTATTTTAGCAAAAAAATACTTCGACAAAATTCTTTAGACAAAAGTAGGGCGGATGTCAGATATTAACATTTATGACATGGATGTGAAAGGCACATCAAAATCATTTTAAAATTTTAAAATTTTTTCAAACTTAAAAATCTTAATTTTTATATTTTTTTGTTGATATTGAGACTTTTTCAAAACGATATTGTAGATATTAAATTCTTTTCCATGAACTATTTTTACTGAGTTATAAATATTTATCTCGAGACCTACAACTTATGTTAAAAAAAATTGGCTTCCATTTCAGAAAAGTGATGATAGTGAATTTTTCAAAAGTGGTATCATCTGTTTCTAAAAGTCCCGATTTCACCACACTAGGTGTATGATACTCAGTGTAATTTTAATTATCGATAACTTTTCGAAAAGCTGATATTTTTTATTTTTTATTTTTTTTATTTTTTTAATTTAATTTAAAGGCCAGACTGTCAGGAACGCGTCTGTTATAGTTACACCTCATTGTAATTACAATTAACATTTGAAAACAAAAGTTAATTTCGAAAAAAGCTTGAGTAGAAATTTCTAGACTCACTAAAAAGTGCTATTTGTTTCTAAAAATTATTTTTTCTTTTAATGTTGTATTGTATTAAAAGACGAATCATTTGTTGAACGTAAAGGATGTTTTTTCAAAAACAAATAAAAAATAAGTGTGCAAGTAGAAATTTGCACATTGCTTCCTCATAGTTTTTAAGTGTGCAAGTGGAAACTTGTACATTGCTTTCTTATAGTTTTTAAGTGTGCAAGTAGAAACTTGTTTAAGTGAGCAAGTAGAAACTTGCACATTGCTTTCTTATAGTTTTTAAGTGTGCAAGTAGAAATCTGTACATTGCTTTCTCTATGAGTGTTTGAGATCATGCGTAATTCTCGCGTGATTTTCAGGAAGTAAAGTCATCGCAACTCATATGCATTCTAGCGATCGAAAGGATAAAATATTCAACGCGGTATCGCAATCGCATTTCAAGCAGCCTCGTCAACATTAAATTTGTCGACGTTAAAGTTTAGCGTTGTCGAATTATGGATCTTTCTATCGCTCGCGTTCTAGAAAGTTCGCTAATTGCTTGCAAACATAGCCTCAGTTGACAGAGGGCACAAATAAAGTCAAGCCACCGCGCTCACACAATAGAAAGATTCATGCTACAAACAAAACGAGCGCAAACATGTAACGATCTTCTCGGGTCGTCACTTGAAACGGTGACGTATGCACGGTGACGTAGGCCGCCGGTGGCCAATCACCTCCCCGAAATTATCGGCAATTAGCCTGGAGGGGCTGGAGGGAGGCTCGTTTCCGAGACGATAAAACGACCGCCGCCTCGGAGCGGGATCGATTTCGCTCGTAGATCACCGCTAGTATACCGCTTAAACCGCTTTTCGCTTCGCCATCCGCATTTTCGCATTCGCTTAACCGCTCGCCGCTTTTGCCATGCTAAAGTCTGTGCGCGCTCACGGCTCTTCACCTGAAAGGGACTGTAAAGAACTTGTATACAGCTGATTTACTTGAACATTATATACTTTATTGCTTTCTGTACTTGCTGTTCATCTTTGCTCTTTTTGTGGTTGTCTCTTTACCTCGCGCGATTCCGCGCTACCGCGCGCTCTCGAACATTTATGAGGAAGCCTGTTTTTTTATGCATAATTATTAGTAGATGTTTATTAATTTGGCTTTCTCATAGAGCAAGCAATGTACAGGTTTCTACTCGTACACTTAAAAACTATAAAAAAGCAATGTGCAAGTTTCTACTTGCTCACTTAAACAAGTTTCTACTTGCACACTTAAAAACTATGAGAAAGCAATGTACAAGTTTCCACTTGCACACCTAAAAACTATGAGAAAGCATTGTACAAGTTTCCACTTGCACACTTAAAAACTATGAGGGAGCAATGTACAAGTTTCTACTTGCACACTTTTTTTTATGAATAGAGTATCATTAAAGGTAGGTTGGTGTTGAATTTGGCAATGATCGATGAAGGGGTTACTGATTTTTGCCTAAAAAGTGTACAAGTTATACATGTAATCTTATAAGTTAGTTGGAGGTCCGGAATATTTAAAGAAGGATAATTTATAAAGGGTAAGGATAGGTGACGATGTGAGAGCTTTAGTAAAACTGAGATGCGAAAATTTGGAAGAAATAAACAAATATTAGTTAGAAGAAGATTGCAAAAAATGTATTTTGTGCGGCGATGGCAATGACTGTATGGAACATTATGTAGAGGAATGTCAGAGAGCAAGTGTACGGTTTAAGGATTTAGGTAATGACGGGGCGGAGAAGTGGAAAAGGCTGTGGAGTGATGAACTAGATTTAGATAAGGGTAAGATGTTGCGGAAATTATGGAAGAAGAGGGAGAAGGAATTTAAAAAGAGAAAGGAAATAAATTAAGCCAAAGATAAGGATGTGATAGATTCAGGTTTAAGTAGTTAGGTTAGTTTAAGAGCAGTGAGTGTACGCATGATATGGATGGATGAGTGAGAGATTTAATTGTAAACCAAGTCCCTTCCTGGCTAATTTTGTAAAGCTGAAGTAAATAAATTCTATTCTACATGTAATCTTATATATAGAACGTATCATTAAAGGAAGGTTGTTTTGAATTTCGCGAAGATTGGTGAAAGGGTTACCGATTTCTGCTTAAAAAATGTGCAAGTTGGATTTGATGGATAAAGTATTATTTAAGAAAGGTATTGAATTTGGCGAGGATCGGTGAAGGAGTTACTGATTTTTGCTTAAAAGTTACATGTATTAGTTATATATGTATTTTTATATAGAGTATCATTAAAAAGCAGAAATCGGTAACCCTCTCACCGATCCTCGCAAAATTCAAAACAACCTTCTTTTAATATTACTCTATAAAATTACATGTACATCTTATACACTTTTTAAGCAGAAATCGGTAATCCCTTCACCGATCTTCGCCAAATTCACTAACAATCTTCCTTTAATGATACTCTATCCATAAAAAAAAATTAAGCTTGATATCTCAAAATTTGTGGAAATTGGGGGAATCATGATTCTTTTAGATAGAAATCGGTAACCCCTTCATTATTAGCAATTTTTATTCTATTATATTTTTTAGTTTTTTTTACCCCTATTTCATATATAATTCTTTAAAATTTAGTTAATCAGTTCTTGAGTTATAGAAATTTTGGTAAGTTTGGCTGTTTTTTTAAACAGAAATCGGTAACCCCTTTATTATTAGCAATTTTTATTAATTCTATTATATTCTTCAGTTTTTTCTACCTTTATTTCATATATAATTTGTTAAGATTTGATTGATTAGTTCTGGAGTTATATAGAAATTTCGGTAAATTTGGCACATACATACACACATACCGACATTTTTTAAAATAGCGATTTTTTGACATTTTAGAACATAAGGAACAGGTTGGCATTAAAAACTAAAAAAACATTGATTAGATCTAGTTTTATATGCGATCCAAGGTCCATATACGAAGTTTATGAAAACAAAGCTTCCTCTATGAGGAAGCAATAATGGTTTCTTTAAAAAATATATTTGGACTTGACAAAAGTTGACTAAGACGCAAAAGCACTCACACTACATATGTGTAGCACACCCAATATTCTTTTTATTGGCATGCCATACATCTACTAAACAGCAGATGAAGCTGCGCAGCATGAAGAGTCATGGAGGGGGAACAAAAGTTTATTTACTTCACTCCACTTTGATTTCCTAACTTTTACTATGTAGAAACGGCGGTCAATTTTAATAACAAACGTGGATATGCTGCACCAAGTGTGGTGTTCTAGGGTTAAGGTCAAGCAACCTTAGTGTTAAATCTGGTGAACATAAAGTTCAGGGGGTTAATTGTGTATCTTAAAACGAGGTAAAAATTATAAAAGTGAGGAAATTTACTAGGGTTCCTATAATTTCATTTGTCGAAATCTACTAAATCTATTCACTATTGTAATTTCTATCTCGTTTCAAGATACATAATCGGCCCCTCGTTTACTCTCTATCTTCTTATTAAAAAAGATTTAATTTATTTTTTGACGAAAACTAACATTATGAGGTGAAACACTATTGTTACATTCACAAGTTTAAGTATTTATATAATGATATGTTCTTTAACCCTAGAACACCACACTGTGGGTGTAGCACACTCACATTTGTTATTAAAATACTCGCCATTTCTATATAGTGAAAGTTAGGGAATCAAAGTGGAGTAAGGTAAATAAATTATTGTTCCCCCTCTACGACTCCTCACCCTGCGCAGCCTTATCTACCGTTTAGTAGTATGGCATGTCAATAAAAAAAATATTGGGTGTGCTACACCCATGTGTGATGTAAGTGCTTTTTTGTCATAGTCAACTTTTGTCACGTATAGACAATTGTATTTTTTAAAGAAATCATTACTTCTTATTTTTTTCTGAAAAATTACATCCTTTACCTTCAGCAAATGATTAAACTTTTTATATAATACAACGTTGAAAGAAAAAGTAATTTTTGGAAGCAAATAGCGTTTTTTTGTCAGGACTACTCGGGTTTTTTCCAAAATTAACTTTTATTTTTAAATATTAATCGCAATTATAATGACATAGGCGCGTTCCTGACATTCTGGCATTTAAATTGAAAAAAAAAACGCGCGTTTAAGTTAAAAAAACATTTTTAAAAATATCGACTTTTTGAAAAGTTATTGATAATTGCAAGTACACTGGATATCGTACACACAGTATGGTGAAATCGGGACTTTTAGGAAATGTTATATTCTAGGTATTCTAATAATGATGGTTAAAAAAATATTTTCCAGAAAATTGGAGTATATCAGTATACTAATTAACAAAGTTTAAAAAAAATCTAATTATATATAATTGTCAACATTAATAGATTAACAAAAGTGTAAAGGAACAGTTTGCAAATGGGAATTTTTGACAGTTTATGTGATGCGTGCGTGCGCGCACACGAATAAATCCAATCTAGCTTCCACATGGCATATTCAGGCATACTTCAGATATTGTAATTACTAGCGGTTACTTCTGTGACTAGTTTGGATAGTTCATGAAAAACTTTAATCATATCGATTTTGAAACATTTTAATGTCAACTGAAAGAATATGCAATAAAAAATGAGAATTCAAAAAAATTCAAGGTGACCTTGATGCATCCTTCACAAAGTCACTCAAAATTACTTAAATGTTACTATATCCTCAATATTGAAGAATTATCTAAAGTATTTTTTGTTAAAATAGTTTGTTTAATAGACAAAATAATTTGACACTTTAGCTATCTCACTTTGTATAAATGATATATTCCAAAAATTTTAATTAAAAGAAAAAATTTGATATTTTTGCAGCAAAATAAGCAGTAATGTGACAAAAAGTATCTATGATCCTATTCGAAAACAAAATTTATCCTACGATTCTAATAACATGTCACAACATAACGCAATGGAACAGCCATATACAAGAAACTGTGAAAAAAATAGTAATATGGACATTTTAGCACCCTCAAATTCGTCACAATTTAACGCAACTGCTGATTTATGCAAGAAAAGTAGTAATTCAGAAATAATGAATGCAAAAATACAGCAGCAGGAAATGATGCAATTACGTAACGGTATGTCGAAGACAGAAAATACTGAGCCTGAAATCAAACCATTGACTGATATCACAATCTGCCTTGAAGACATTAAGCCAGGTTATTAGATAAATTTATATATTATAATATTGTTTTATACCTTTGTGTTTATTTTTTATTTTTTTATTCTACTTACATTTCTTACTTCTTATATATGTGTTATTGTATATGTGTTATTTCAAGAAACTAATGCCAACTACTTTACAGGAATAAATCCACCTCTAACGGTAATTGAGGAAAGAAATGACATTAGTGTGGTGCTTCATTTTGCTCAAGATAGCCCTAGATTAGATGTATCTGTAATAGTAATTACTACAATGAGCAAAAACGCAAAGCCACTTAGTAATTATTTATTTCAAGCAGTTGTACCCAAGGTAAATGTTTAAGATTTAGAATTTTCTAAATCTCTTAGGAATTTAAATCTTTGAATTTTCGACGAGGTTCTATAATTATATAACATTTTAAATTCTAAGAATTCTTGGAATATAAGTTTAATGTTAAAAAATCTGACAAGAGAATGGCAGTCTTAAGTTCTTAACATTAAAAATGTTAACAGTCAAAGATTTATAAATTTCAAAATTGTTCGAGAAATTATATATTATTTAATTAAACAGATATTTTTACAACTTCAATTTTATATAACTGTGCATAGAAATGCAAATGTAGACTGCAGGCGCCTTCTGGAACAAAGTTGCCAGGGCATAATCCATTCCTCCCTCCATCCGCAATTACGCAGATTATGCTGATTGCAAACCCTCTCAAGGTAAAGTAATTACAGTTCTTCTTTCTCTGAAGATAAATTAGTTGATCAATTATTTGAAGAAAAATGTTTAAATTAATTAACATTATTAATACGATATGATGATTTTTATATACTCTAATTGTAAAATAAAACTCCATAAAGCTGCTTTTTATGAAGTTATTTCATATATAACTTGTAAAAAGTTAGAAATACTTACAAGAAGAGGGCATGGTTGACTAATCATCGATTTTATGCTCTTGCACGTGATGAATCTACATGGAAAATAAGTTGATTCATATTCGAGCATTTTGTCCCATGCGTTTTGCAAATAGTATTATTTTATGCCTGAAATTTGGAGTAATCAGTGATATCGATATTGTAGATTATAAAACATAAAGAAAGCAGCGTTATAAGTGATTTATGACGTAATCAGTAACCGCAAGAGTAGTAATAGCAGAAACCTTGAATCGAAACCTACGTTATTTTATTATTTTTTATTTTGTTATTTTTTTATTTTTTTTTTAACTATTTAATTTGCAGGTATATTTTATTTATTACGTAGAAATAAATATTTGGCATATATTTAGTTACTTATCCTATATTTTTTAGTATATTTTGTATAAAACAATAATCAAATAAAAGAAATATTTTCACTTTTATTTTTAAAATTTCATCCATTTTCTACAAGTTTCTTAAATAATATGATAATGTTATACACATATCTTTCGTAAAAATGACCGTTCTAACAGGTACAAAATTCTATACTTTAAGGAAATTCAAAATTAATATCGAAAGAAATTTTATTTGAAAATACGAATAAAGTTTGTTTTGTAATCGACAATCAAAATATAATTGCAGCGAGTACATTTATAAGATGTGCTACATGTAGAAAAATATTTATTTCTTATGTCTTTAGCATTTACGTGGTCTGTTTAAAAAGCAATGAGACTGAATTTTTTTCTCAACAAGACTGCAGTGGATCGAAAGTTACATTCATACTCTACTTTCAGTTAAAATTTCAAATCGATAACATTAACACTTGTGATTCTACAATCATTTGTATAACAGTATGTTTGGATGACACGTCACAAAAATGGAACATAAGAATATCGAGCAGCGTTATACGACCAAATTCTATGTCAAACTCCAGGACAATGCGATGGGAACATTTAAGAAGTTGAAACAGACTTACAGAGATCAAATTCTATCCCGGGTACAAGGCATTTTTAGATGACGGTGAAATTATGAAGATGAATCCCGTTCTGGACCAACAATGACATAAACAATTTGGTGATTCAAATTTAATTTAATTGATTACTAATCATTCTCACTGTCAACACTTTTCAAATGTTTCTCTGTCACGTTATTCTGAAAGGAGGGGTGTTTTTTGGCCTACGTCAGAATCGCTCCAAACTGGTATTTTCTTTCTACCGATATAGCTCACAACCTTCTAGAACCGTTTGCTGTCCGAGCAATTAGAGGCTGAGAACGGGCAACTTGAAATCTCAAAAATCAATGGAGTTTTTCACATGGTGGTAGTGCCGGTCTCATTTCAGCATGTCATTGTTGAGAGGGAGGGAGAGAGGGAGGGAGGGAGGGAGGGGGGGAGAGAAAGAGAGAGAGAGAGAGAGAGAGAGAGAGAGAGAGAGAGAGAGAGAAAGAGAAAGAGAGAGAGAGAGATAGAAAGGGGCAGAGGGAGAGCGAGAGAGAGAGAGAGAGAGAGAGAATGACGGGAACCAGACGGGATGGACCAGGTCTGCCTCCCTCTCCCTCCCTCAGCCACCCTCTGCCTCCCTCTCCCTCTCTTCCCTCCCTTTTCCTATCTCTCTCTTCCTCTGCCTCCCTCTCTTTCTCCCTCCCCCTGCCTCCCTCTCCTCCCTCTCTCCCTCCCTCCCTCCCAACAATGACATGCTGAAATGAGACCGGCACTACCACTATGTGAAAAACTTCATTGATTTTTGAGATTTTAAGTTGCCCGTTCTCAGCCTCAAATTGCTCGGACAGCAAACGGTTCTAGGAGGTTGTGAGCTACATCGGTAGGAAAAAAATACCACAGTTTGGAGCGATTCTGACGGCCTTATTGACATCCCTCCTTTGACACAGAATTTGCTGTGTCAAACTTCACATAACGCTGCTCGATTTTCTTGTGTTCCATTTTCGTGACGCGTCACCCAAACATACTGTTATACAAATGATTGCAGAATCACAAGTGTTATTGTTATCGACTTGAAATTTTAACTGAAAGTAGAGTATAAAAGTAGCTTTCGATCCACTGCAGTTTCGTTTTGACAGTGTTACTAGTTGTTGAGAAAAAAATTTAATCTCATTACTTTTTAAACAGACTACGTATATCCGATTCAATGTGCAAAGGCAATGTAAACGTTGGAAAATGTATAATTAAAACTTACAATTAATTACTGTTTTTCTGACAATTTTCTAACCATTAGAACTGTTTTATAGTGCCTAGGATAAATAATTACTATGCAATCAGGATATGCTTACTCGATATATTTGATTCAGTCGTACAATCTCGCGTCTTTTCTCGCGCCTCCTGGCCAAGCGTACCACCCTAACATCTCTTTTTTTACATATATTATTATTGCTTTTAATTTTTAAAAGAATTTTTAAATAAAGTGATAAAATTAAAAAAAAGCTGACTTGAGATTACTGTCTATTTATATAGTATATAATCTTCTAAACTTTTCGGAGATCTGCGAATTCTCTTTAATCTAATATCGGCTTGCGGGCTTTTTGCTTCTTTCTCCGGCGAAATACTTAAATGATCCTCCTGCTTATGTTCTTCCCGATGCTCGATCGTCTCATCCGAAAGTTGTCCACCTTCCTCTTCGTTAGATATCTCCTGTTTCACGTATCTCCTCTGAAATTATGATCCGATGTCTATTTACGCATCCTTTGGAGATTCTGATCTGTGATTCTTAGCTGCTGTATTCACCGTCTTTGACCCGTCCCTTAACTCAGCAGGCATCTCGGTATGGTTCTCCTTGGAAAACGGTCTGATGTGTACCAAGTTTCTTCAATATCTTGCGCCGTTCACCTCTACTATATAGTCTCTTTTGCTTAGTTTATTCTCAATTGTTCCTTGGTCCCAAGCGTTACTTCTATCGTGGTGGAGTTGTACAGCAATAGATTGACCTATTTCAAGTTCCGGAAGATTCCTCGATTTTGTATCATAATAGAATTTGCTTCTCCCCTTGTTTAACTCTATCTTTGTAGGTACATCAGCTATCACTTTTGGCTGAAGATTATTGATGGAACTGGGTACTCCTGAACGTGTTCTTCTGGAATAGAGTCTTTGTACTGGGCTTGATCCTATCTTATTGGGCGTGTTTCTCCAGTGCAGCAGCATATACCACAGATCCTGACCGCTTCGTTCTGCTTTCTTTACTAACTTTTTTGCAATTTTTACAGTGGCCTCTGATTTACCATTGCTCTGCTGATGTTTTGGAGCCGAAGTCACTAACTCGAAGCCCCAAGCTTGTCCCAGATTCCACATCAGCTTGTTTTCGAAGTTGGTGCCGTTATCGCTACATACTCTAAGTGATATTCCATGTCTGCTGAATGTCTTCTTACAGGTGTAAACTTGTGTTTTCGCTGATATGTCTGATAGGATGTCCAGCTCAAAGAAATCAGAATAATAGTTGACTGTAATAAGGAATTTCCTCTTCTTTCCTTTATATTCCGCAAAGAACACATCCATAGACGCATACTGGAACGGATAATGCGGAATCTCGTATGACTGCATAGGTGGATTTGTTGTGAATCCCTAAATTCCATGCAAACTTCGCAGTGTTGTATCTTTTGCTTAATCTGCTCCGACATGCCCGGCTAGAATATTTTTTCTCTGGCTAGATTTAGCGTAGCTTCCACGCCGGTATGGGCGATGTGTACTAAAGTCACCATAGTTTTCCTTAATTCGAATGGTATGACGATTTTGTCGTTTCTAAAGACCAGATCATCTTGTGTAGCTAATTCATCCTTGTACTTGAAGTAAACTTTGCAGTCTTCGTACACGTCCTGACAGGGCCGGCGAAGTAAAATTTTTCAGTGTATGGAGTAGCCGGCGGACATTTGGAGAGGGGGGGTGGAAATAAATATTCACACTTATTTACATGGCAAAAGTAGCTGCTCTAATATTATTTTTTTTTATAAATGAATTGATTAGCTCCTCTTCGTCTAATCTCTCTACAAGATCTTGATGCGTATATAATATCGCAATATTATTTAACCGCTTTTGATGCATCGTTGATCTCAAATAATTTTTTAATAATCTTAAATGTGAAAATGATCTCTCATTTGTACACAACGTTGCGGGAATTGTTAAAAGCACGCGAACTAATTTTTTGTACTCGGATACAAGATCCCCGATGGGGTTTTGTAGGGGTGTTTCCGGGGTGATCTGAGTCACTCAGTTATGTGAGTATTTTATGCTCAGGTAAGATATGTTATTTTAGTTGCTTTCCATTTACACCAAAACTCAGATAATTCTCACTTGTGACGTCATAGCTCAGTTGAATGCACGTTCCTTTTGGATGCTGGCAAGTGAGATTTAACTGAGTTTTTATCCACAATCGAGACCGTGTGCTTTAATGAATCTAACAGACTCACATTAAAAGTGAGGCTATGAATCTGTATTGTTATGCGATAGCTTTGTCACCAAAATAAGCAGGTAAGTGCACAAAATGACATATCTTACCTGAGTATAAAATATTCACATAACTGAGTGACTCAGATCACTTGAGTGTAAATGGAAAGCAACTTTTGTATTTACCTGCTTATTTTGGTGACAAAGCTATCGCATATAATAATACAGGTCCATAGCCTCATTTTTAATGTGAGTCTGTTAGATTCATTAAAGCACACGGTCTTGATTGTGGATAAAAACTCAGTTGAATCTCACTTGCCAGCATCCAAAAGGAACGTGCATTTAACTGAGTTATGACGTCACAAGTGAGAATTATCTGAGTTTTGATGTAAATGGAAAGTAACTAATAATCGTTTGCTGAAACAATTCGTAACGTTCACAGAATATTTGACTTTTGGAGATTCATTCCGCAACGTGTTTCGTCTTACGATACAAATATCGGTTAGACTGATCGATCGTTCCGATTCTTATTGGCTTGCGTATTTAATCACGGGATTGCCAAACACGGGGAGAACACGAACTAGTGCCCCTTGATTTGACTGTGGTTTCTGGTAGTATTTTTTACGCTGAACAAAAAATTATATAGATCTTATAGGGCTAACTGCTTTAGTTTTCGAGATATGCAGTATTAAAGCTCAAAATAAATATAATATAAATATGATGTATATGACTGATCATGGCGGCTAAGCCGCTGCATGGTGCTATCTTTTCTCGTTGCGTCTCTAATGTAGTCCACACGTTCCGGCACAATACGCAAGGATCTATGAATGTTAATTTTCTCTATCATTCTGCAAACTTTGTTATCCTTCTCGATTTCGAAAATGTTGTGGTTCTGTATCTTCTTTGGAATCATATCGCTCCTCACTGAAGCCCTTGAAAGGGTGTCCGCTACTACGTTGTCTTTATCTTTAACAAAATATACCTCAAGATTATACCGTTGCAAAGTCATCAGCATGAGTTGGAGTCTTTTTAGAACTTTAAGTAATGGTTTTTTGAAAATTGAAATCAAAGGTTTATGGTATGTTTTGACTATGGTCTTTACGCTTCCTGCAATTATTTGGTCAAATCTTGTACAACCAAACACGATGGCTAGCATTTCCTTCTTTATCTGGGCATAGTTTCTCTCTGTTCTCGTGAAAGTCCTTGAAGCATAACCTATGACGCGGTCCATTTGATATGCTGGTACACCAAGACCGGTCGCGCTCGTATCGCATTCTATCGTAACAGGTTGCTGGGGATTAAAGTAGTGCTGCTTATCGATATTAGTTACTAGTTTGATCTTCTCAAACTCTCTGTCTTCAACTGAAGTCCATTTCCATATGGTATCTTCTCTCGTTAAGGATGTCTGTCTCTGATGACAGGTTCTTAATAAATCTGCTTAAATATGTAACCATGCCTAAAAAACGTAACAGATCCTTTTTGTCGTGAGGCGCTGGTATATTCTTTATAGCTTCAATCTTTTCTTCATCTGGCATAAAGCCTTCACTAGTTAACACGTGGCCAAAGAATTTTACTGAGTCTTTATATTCATAGACTAAGTTTGTTCCCATTGAGCTTGCAGCCTCTCTCCTCCAGTCTGAGTAACAGTGCTTCTAGATTCTTGTTATAATCTTTTATGGCCTCTTCCACGGTTTCGCCGCATCCATAGATTACAACATTATCTATTAGGATCTCTATGTCTTCCAGACCGAAAGTGATTTTTTGCATTTTCTTCGAAAAGATTTTTGACGCTGCAGATAAGCCGAATGCAAGTCTTTTCCATCTGTACCGATTAAATGGAATCCAGAAGGTTGTCAACCTGCTGCTGTTTTCAGTCAACTTAACTTGCCAAAATGCTTTCCTTGCATCCACTGTAGAAAATGCACGAGCTCGTCCCATCTCCGGAAGAATCTCTTCTAGCGTTGTGAATTGAAAATGTGGGCGTTTTAAAGCTACGTTCAGGGGCACTGGATCTAAGCATATTCTTAGCAAACTGTTTCTTTTAACTAACAGGATGTTGTGTACCCAGTCTGTTGGCCCTGTTTCTCGTACGATAATACCCTCTTTCTATAACGTTTCCAGTTCCGTTTTTAAATCCTCCCGGATACAGATTGGAATTCTTTGTGCTCGTTGCACTACCGGCTTTATTTTGTCGTCTACCTCCAACTCCACTTCTCCAGGTATTAATCCGTATCCCTGGGAAACTAACTTGTGCTTTTTGATTATCTGCTCTGCTTCTAGCCTGTCCTGAATAAGAGCTTGGTTTGTTTCAGCTTTGTCGATCTTGAAACTGCTTCCTCCAAAGCCTCTTAAGTGATCGCTAGAAGGCTTGAGTAATGGATTCGATGTCTTAGCGAGTTTACAGTATTCTTTAAATTCAATAATGTTGACCTCCGAACAGATGTCTAAATCGCAAAATACTTCTTACCACTTCTTTCCGAATTTGAGTTTTAATTTAACACGACCTTTTCTCTTTGAGTCCTTTATTTGGTTTATGCACGAAATCTTTAGAATTTGAGCTTCTATCCCTTCTTCCTCTGATGTCTCTTCCTCGCTTTTGTCCTCTTTGTCAATTCTTTCTGACTCTTTTGCTTTTCCTTGTCTTCTCACTTGTATCACTCTGTTGTGGCTTTATCTTGGCCTTCGTGCATGCTCGTAAAAAATGGTTCTTTCCTCCGCAGTTGGAACATACCTTACCTCATGCCGAGCACAGCTCTTTCTTGAAAGGATGTTCTTTAGCGCAGAATTTACACAGCTTTTTATCTTCTTTGCTGTTATTTGGTATTTTTTTTATCGACCTCTCATCTGTTATTAGCGTCTTGAGTTGCTGATCTGTCAATTCTTTTACCTTGCATGCTTGTTTCAACTTATTAAGAGTTAACGCTGTAGGATCTTCTTTAACAAACTTTCCTTTTAAATTCACGTCTCTGATTCCGAAAACCAATCTGTCTCTTAACATCTCTTCTATCGTCACGTTTTGATTGTATCTGCATACATCTAAGATCTTCTTTAATCTTATAAAATAAGCGTCTTGCTGGTTACATGAATGAAATATATACCTGTCATATAATAAATTTCGATCTGATTTTATTCTTTTACCGACAATCTGTAGCACTCTTTCCGCTGAGGTTTTCTCTGCGTTTGCTCTGACAGATGAAAGTTAGAAAACTTTTTCTTTGCTTTATCGCCTATAATAGATAGTAGAATGTTTATTTTCCTTACCTCTTCCTGAGGTCCCCATCTGTCAATTCCTGACGCAATTACATATGCGTTCCAATTTTCTTTAAAGAGGTCAAAGTTCTCGTTAATCTCTCCGACCTCTACCTCCAAGGATTGTGGCCACGGTATGTTTTGTGTTAGATAAGTGTTGGGTACGTCCTGTATCCTAGGGCTCAAATCTGCAGCCTTTTGAATGTTCGACTCGACTTGCTGTATCTGATTTTTCAGTTCAGTGAAGGCTTTCTCAATGCTCGTTAGGCACTCCGCATTTTTCTTCGATTCCTGGTCTTGGCTCTATTGCATTTGCTTGATAAGCAGCGTTTGCGCTGCCAAAAACTCGGTTAGTTTTCCTTCCATAGCGCGTCTCCTAACCTTACTTCTGAAGAAAGGACTTTTCGGCACGAATCTTTAGACTATTGTACTAGACTACTGTACTAATAGTCTCTAGGTTTTTTGTTTTTTTTAGAGGAAAACCACTTCTGACACCATGTTTTATAGTACCTAGGATAAATAATTACTATGCAATGAGGATATGCTTACTCGATATATTTGACTCAGTCGTACAATCTCATGACCTCTGCCCGCACCTTTTTTCGTGCCTCGCGACCAGGCGTACCACTCTAACAGAACTCCTATTATTAGAATCCGATTTTGCTTGTACTTATGTAAGAATTTAGGGTCGTAAGGCCAATTAAGTATTGATAGGAGATCGGAGAAATTATCTTATATTAGTAGTGGAGAGTAGCAACCTAAGTACTGTAAGAAATCAAAGAGGGCCTATCTCGATAGGTGGCTCCACACGTTGCGTGCGGAAGTCGCGGTAACGCGAGGGGCGCTAACGTCAGCGCTGTCGTCGCGCGGTCGCGACTGGCGTGTGATTGGTTGATGACATCACGAGATGTTCACGTGAGAAGTTCGTAACGGTCGTACCGGTCCAAACATGTTCCGGCGCGGTCGTGCGAGATAGTCCGAGAGAGTTCGAAGGAAGACGTGAAAGAGAACGGTCGTGCGTCGGAGGGCTCCCGCCTCTGTAAAATATATCCCGACGTATCGATACGCGAATCGAAGTCCATGCAATGGATTTTGTGGAAATGTAACAAGTGGAAATATATCCCGAGTTAAACGCCGAAACCCTTGTCTTTCTTTTCCTACACCAGTATCCTTGTCACATCGTAATAACGCGAGGTCTGATATAATCAATAATCGTGCTACGCTAAAGGGATTGTCACGTATATATTGAAGCCGGGAATAATAACGGCCAAATAATAACCATTACATTACAGTTCAGAAGTGGGATATTAGATCGTGAGTGTAGTCATTTCATACTCGTGTCGCGGTATCAACGACGTGCGCGAGGCTTGGCGTTCGCCGCAGTATCCCGTTTTCTTCTGCCCTCGAAGGACCCTGACATTACTACCGAGAGGTCTGCGTAAGCAATACTTTCGTTTCCGTTCCCGTGTGGCAGTGACAAGTGCGGGGTAAAGATAAAAGACATCCGTATAGACACAAGTTTCGACGGTCAAACGCATACGTATTCACGCTCACGCACGTGATTCGGAAGTGATACGGTTGCGTAAAAAGTTCAACAATGGCGAATATCCGTTCCCGTTTGGAGGGACTCTCGTTGGAAGAGCTCCAGGAAGAAGCCCGGACATACGGCTTAATGCCATTAGAGGATCGGCAGCTCTGCTTCCAGGCGATAATATCACACCTAGAAGAGAATGGCCCGCTTCGCGATTTCGTGAATCGACAGAATCAAAAAGGATCCGCTCCTGCTGCAGGAAGGAACGTTCCGGCGAGACCTTCCGATTTTTCGCAGTTCTGCTGTTTGATGTTTAAACAGTTGAGACTAGATCGGGAAGAACAGTCGAGGCAGAACCGAGAAATGATGGAACAAATGATGTCCGCAATAAATATGACACCGAGAAGCCCCGCTCGAGAACCATCGTTAACATCGGCCCACACGAATCGCACGGTGTCGTCAGTATCACCAGCGCAGGCAGTTACACTGTTAGCGTCTCAGTTATCGAAATTTAGCGGCACTCAGGACAAGGATGTTACTATATGGCTCAACAAAGTGGAGAATGTGGCGCGGATTCACGGTGTCACGCATGAGATTGCGCTCTTGGCTGCCACAAGCAAATTAGGCGGCAACGCGCAACGGTGGTTTGAGCACAGCACGGGGACCATCAATTAATTCTATACGATTTTCAAAAAAGCCATTACTCGCAGGTTCAAGAGAAGAACGCTTACGTACAAATGAGAAAAATTGAAGAACGACAATGGAATTTTCCGAAAGAATCCTTTATGGATTATGCGATGGATAAAATCGATCTGATGCAGAGTGTGACGATGCCGGATACCGACAAGATTCAGTTATTAATAGATGGCATTGCGAACATGGCGATGAGAGGAACGGCGACAGCGTTAGATTCGACGGATATCGATCAATTCCTGGACCAAATGCATCGCATCACGTCTTCGTGCATGCCGAAGAAAAATGTGACGGGTAAGTCGCAGAAAGGGAAGGACTTCGCGGTGAAAAAAGACAATCAACCTAAGGCGTCAGTGCCCTCCAACTCAGTGCCAGTGCCCAAGGATAAGTTTAGCGCCTATTGTAAAACAAAGGGCCACATTCGAGAGGAGTGCTTCAAATTGAAACGCAAAGAGCAGGCGCAGACGGCTACACCGGCCGCCTCTTCAACAGTTTCGGCGGTCGACATCGACGATACAACAGTTTCGTCCACTACAGTCCAGCCCTCCGAGACGACGACGGTGGCCTGCGTGGCAGAACAGGACCGGAGGCTTGAGCTCGACAACTTCCGAATTCAGGTTATATCGTTAAACAATGTAAATTGCGATTTAGTAGCTCTTGTAGATACGGGTAGCCCCATATCCTTTGTTCGTCCGTCCGTGTACGAAAATTACTTCGAAACGTCCGACAGTGCGAAAAATTGTCCTCAATCATACAAGGCGTTGAATAATTCACCGATTCAAGTTCGTAGTACTGTCTCGTCCAAAATTGTTTTATCTCCGTTACCCGAATTCTCGGCTTCGATCGAGTTAAACGTTCTAGTAAATGACTCTCTATCAATGGATTTAATAATCGGCATGGATTTCATAAATAATCACAAAATAAAAATAGTGTATAATCCATCATCCGACAATCCAGAGAGTAGATTACAATTATTTAATGAGATAGCATTTGCAGACGTGATTTCTGAAACTCTGGAAGAAAAATTGTCTTCCATCTAGACGGATTTTGATAACGGAGTGAAACAACGATTGGTAGCGGTAATCGAAGAGGTAGAGTCGGCGGAGGTACCCCCTCCTGGAGAAAAATACTTAGTTAGAGTCACACTTAAAGATAAGTCAACATATGCGTACTCGCCTAGACGCATTTCGTGGAAGGAGAGAGAAATAACGAGGGAAATAACCGACGACCTTCTGCAGAGAGGTATAATTAACCTTTGTTGTACACACTGGGTCTTTTAGACCCCAGCGTATTTTCAAATGCGTTTTTCTAATACGTACAATGCGGATCGGGACCTGTGCTGCCATTTACCTGTAGTTTTGGGATAACACTTCAAGATCTTATACATAGTTTTGCCCGCCCGGCTTTAGTCTGCTCTTGGCAGTGGTGAGAAGTTGAAAAACGCGTGATTTCATAACAATATAAATATACTTTTTTTAACTCCGCTATAAACTAATATTTTTCCTTGAAAGTGTAGTATTTCAAGAAAGTAATTCCGCAAAAATTATTAAAAAATATAAAAAATTGAATTTTTTATGCATTTTTAAGTGAAAAGTCCATTTTTCGGTTTCTTTTGTTAACATATCATTTATAATTCTTTTATGTTGCAAGATATTAATGAAACCTATTAGACCTTATTTTGGAAGCTTTGAACAATAGCCAGCAATTTTGTTTGAGTCAAAATAACGAATTGTACGTCTGTAATAAACGTTTAAAAGTGACTGGGGTCTAATAGACCCCCTGTGTACAATACGTAAATTTGAAGAGGTGTGTACAACAAAGGTTAAACCGAGTTCATCCCCTTATTGCGCGAGAACCGTGATAGTTCGAAAAAAAATGGTAAATGGCGGTTGTGCGTGTACTTCCGACCGTTGAATTGTAGAGTATATAAATGGAAGTATTCTTTTCCTGTAATCGAAAATTGTTTAGTGGATATTGAAAAAAGAACCGTGTATACATTAATAGATCTAAAGGATGGATACCACCAGGTGGAAATTCATCCGGAAGATACGAAGTATTTTTCGTTTGCTACGTACGACGGACAATAGTAGAGTACGTACGTTTGCCTTTCGGATACAGCGAATCAGGAGCCGAGTTTTACGAACGTTTACAAAATCTCCCTGATTTGGCAACATTAATACGATTACGCCAAATTATATTATATATGGATGACATTCTTATAGCTACTGATATCGTTGAAGAAAATTTGAAGATTATTAAAAGAGTACTTTTAGAGCTTAAACGGTACCAGTTTGAGATCAAAATTGATAAGTGTCAGTTTTTGAGATTAAAAGTCGAATTTTTAGGATACATTGTGTCGGCTAACGGTATAACAATTAGTGAAAGGCATACGGACGTGATTCAGAAATTTCCTATTCCGAGAAAAGTGTTAGATGTACAACGATTTTTGGGTTTAACGAACTATTTCAGAAGGTTCATTCAGAACTACGCGAGCAAAGCAAAAACTAACTTGCTACGCAAATCGAGTAAATTCGTTTTTGGCGAAGATTGCCGACAAGCTTTCGAATCTTTGAAAAAAGATTTAGTTTCGTACCCGGTTTTAAGACTTTATGAGCCTAATGCTGAGACACAACTGCATACCGATACAAGTCAATTAGCTATAGCTGCTATTTTGCTGCAAAAGCAGAATGATGGTGTTTTCGCTCCGGTGGCTTATTTCAGCCAAGCGACGAACAAGGCTGAGGCCAATTACCACAGTTTTGAGTTGGAGATGTTTGGCTATTGTAAAGTCGGTCGAGAGATTTCATATTTATCTTTACGGGTTAAGATTCACGATTGTAACGGATTGTCAAGCATTAGTTTATGCTGTGAATAAAGCTCATTTAAACCCAAGGATCGCTCGCTGGACTTTGCGCGTCCAGAATTATGACTTTAAAATTATCCATCGCGCGGGTGGAAAAATGGCGCATGTAGATGCCCTCAACCGTATTGTGGCGTACGTCGATGCCATGCCTGCAGAGAGAGAGCTTGAATACAAGCAGTTAACAGACGTTAAACTTAAGGGTATCGCCGAAGAAATAGAATTTAAGGAGAACGATAAGTTCGAGCTTATTGAAGGTCTAGTCTACCGAAAGGGTACAGATAAACCACGATTCGTAGTCCCGGAATCCATGATCAGTAACGTAATTCGAGTGTACCACGATAACATGGCGCACTGTGGAGTAGAAAAAACAGTGCAAGGTATTGGGGCGAATTATTGGTTTCCGTGCGGAAAAGGGTGCGCGATTATATAGAAGACTGCCTAGTATGCTTGATGTCAAACACATCGGTGAATTCTCGCGAAAGCGAACTGCAGACATCGGATCCCCCTTCAGCTCCTTTCCAAGTACTACATACCGATCATTACGGTTCCTTAAAAGAATCGATTGGCGGCTTTAACCATGTCCTTTTAATCGTGGACGCGTACACGCGATTCACATGGTTGTTCCCGGTGAAAACCACCAATTCAAAAGAAACGATTAGGCAATTTGAAGGTCTATTTCGTATATTCGGTAATCCAAGCGAAATAGTGTCCGATAGAGGAACTGCATTTACCTCGCACGAATTTTCCGAATTCCTGAATTGTAATAACATCAAGCATCGTAAAGTAGCGGTAGCTGCCCCTTGGGCGAACGGTTTAGTTGAGAGGGTAAACAAGTTTTTGAAATCTTCCTTAAGAAAGCTCGAAGAACCGCGCAAATGGAAGGAATATTTGAGTACAGTCCAGTACGTAATAAATAACACGTACCATTCCTCGCTTAAGAGTTTTCCCTCAAAAGTACTCCTTGGTTACGACCAACGTAGTCACGTAGACGCTAAATTAGTAGAGCATCTCAATCGTTTAGCAAAAATCGAATTTAATTTTGAAGCCTACCGTGAGTCAGTTCGCGAGGCGGCGGTCGACTTTACCGAATGTATTAAGAGTTACAATAAGTCATATTACGATAAGCTGCATAAAAAGCCCACTGAATATAATACAGGTGACCTGGTGATGATTCGAGATACAGTTGTAAAACCCGGAGAGGATAAAAAGTTAAAGCCTTCTTATAAGAGCCCGTATAAAATTGCAAGAGTTTTGAACAAAAACCGCTATGTGGTAGAAAGTATTCCAGGTTTTGATGTTACTTCCCGCCCGTACAACTCGATATTATCGCCAGATCGCTTGAAACCATGGATCAGGGTAATTAATCCCGACGATTCGAAAGAAGTTAAAAATGTATCCAGCGTATAAGTTTATTTGTGTTGAATTAGTATAAGTTCCGCTGCGAAATATATTAAACGTAGCTCCTGTGTTTTATGTTTTCATGATCGAAATTATAAATGCGATTATTTATTTACTTTTAAGTTCGAATTTTTGTGATACCAAAGATTAATAATTCTAATCATTTAGTTTTTATGTTCAAGTTATGCGATAAATACGCGACAGTGCCAGTCGAAATACAACGATATTTGATATGTATGTTATGCAATAAAAACCGGATTACATTCGGGTCGAATGTCGCTTCAGGCTGGCCGAACTGTAAGAAATCAAAGAGGGCCTATCTCGATAGCCGTCGATAGGTGGCTCCACACGTTGCGTGCGGAAGTCGCGGTAACGCGAGGGGCGCTAATGGCTCCTGCACACAGGACGCGGCAGCGCGACAATGCGGCAACGCGGCACCACGGTAACCAATTACCGTCTTGCCTTTCCGTTCTACTTCTGAAAGTAGTACGGAAAGGCAGATGGTGATTGGTCACCGCGTTGCCGCGTTGCCGCATTGTCGCGCTGCCGCGTCCTGTGTGCAGGAGCCATAACGTCAGCGCTGTCGTCGCGCGCATGGTGTAAGAAGAAAGGTGAACCATTGCGCATAATGGCGGAAGTCTGAGATCTTAACCAATCAGAGCTTGAGCTTTTAGGTAGCGCGCTCTTTAAAAGTTTCAGAAATGAAATAAGATATGTATAACGCAATTTAGATAAAAATATGTTATATTTAATATATATATCACAAAAGTGAAGCATAATTATACAGACTGTTTGTTGCATATATGTTTGAGTTTTTTTTCTTTTCTAGTACAGTTTTGTTGTTTTATCTCTTGATTAATCTGACGCAGGCGTATATACGTACGGGTTCGTACAAGGCACGCGATTACACAAGCGGGAAAAGAAACTTTTGCGCACGTGATGCTTGTTACCTTGTCAAATATACCACTTTCTTTGCTAAATGAGCGCCCATGAAGTTTTACAAATTCTTCGTTCATAATACTGGCTGCTGTCTGCAAATCTTTGGAGGGATACATACAGTTTCCTCTGGATATGCAAGACAGCCAATTATCTGTCAGAGGAAGAGTTGACGTAGGAACACCTAATTCTGGGTATTTATGCCGAAATTTATGTGCAACATAACCAGCTATATAAATCAAAGCTTCTGTTTCAATTGTTAGACTAGCTATTGAAGTTTCAAATTCTTGAAGCAAACTAAACTCATCAATGGTTGGAGTAGTATAAACTATCTGGGTTTCTGAAAAAGTCATAAAATAAAATAGTATTTTTTATTTTTTTGTATAAGCTGTCACTCATTTACATACATTATACATGTATGTAAATCCTTTATACATGTACATTGTAAACATCTTATCAATTGCAGTTAATTAGGTGGTGTAAGTAATAATTATAATTATTATAATTAATTTATTGTATATTTGTGTTGTATTTGTAATGTGTTTGTGTAATTAAATATTTGTAGAATTTATTATTGTATACTATTGTATATTTATTTGTATATTGTACAATTTGTATTAAATGTATTATTATTATTATTATACTAAAGTGCCTGGAATGTAATGACAACCATAAATTAATAATATAAGGACATAAAGTCAGAAGTAAAAACTGTATATACTTGGCGTGAGACATTACCGTGTATCTTGATATTGATTCAAGTACCTGATTTATCTTCCTCATTAACCTCTTCTTCGTGGTCTTCATTGACTGTGAATGTTTCAACGTGATCAACTTGCATGAACAATTTTGCCTCTTTTGCGAGGTCATCATCTTCTTGAATGTCTGAGCAGTCAGATGTCCAAGAAGCATTTTCATGTACATCTTCTATATTCATGAAAGAAACCGATGTCAGGTCATTTTCCGTATTTTTTTTATTTGATAAAGCATGCCCAGAATGCTTTCCGAGGATGTACCATTTTAAACGGTTCTGTAATTCCACCGGTGAAGGATGGTCATTTGCATGTCCCATAGCTCTTATGTATGAAAAAAAATTTTCCAGAATGTCCTGATTCAGTCTTCTCGTAATGATGAAATCGATCGTTAACGCATCCGTCGAATATTTTTCCTTCACGTACTGAAGTAATTGCTTTAATGAACGGTTACTCAATAAGATTCCCTTTTGAAATGGAAGTAATGTCGATCTTTTTGGAGTTCGCATATTGCTAACAAGTTCATCCATTTGATCCAGAATTACATCTTGTTTCTGCAAATCAACTCCATACGCACGCAAACCACTGTGTTTGCCAAATTTAGAGTGGCAATTAAATATGTCGAACCAGTCATTAAAAAGGCTTAAGACCTTTGACATTATCTGCCAATTGTTATTGTGCGAAAGAAATTTTTGTTTTCCGCAATATTCAATTGCCTTTGCATTGCGATTAGAAAAAACTTGTGCAGCTAATTTTACAGATTGTCGCTGGTTGCCTTTAACATCTAAATGAAGTCTACTGAGATTAAAAGCAATTTTTAAATCACAGGAATTTAGTGCAACTAGCTCTTTTAAAATGTCTTTGTTTATTAACTGACCGTCGACGATAAATCCTGAATCAAACAAATTATTTCTAGCTAGTTTAATTATGTGTGGTATATCAGCAAAAACAAATACTTTCAAATTTTTGTCTAATGGATGCAAAAAGAAACACTGCTTTTCTTCGTCTGCTTTCTCCATCACTTTAGAATTTTTATTAGTTGGGATCTCAACTCCAATGTTCATTGACTTCCATAAGCGTGCATTTGTAGGTCCCAAATCACTCGTAACCGCAACAACAGTGTACCCTACTTCTTGAAGACGTGTTATGATTTCAAATAAAATTTCTTTTGTCATGAGTTGATCGAAGTCGTAAAAGATTGGTTGTTTCCAGTTTCCGATAAGGCCTCGAGCCATTACAAATTGACTTGTTTTATGCGGTCCATATATCTTTTGCTCACGACGTTCCAAGTCTACTTTATTCGAAATGTAGAGTTCATCAAAAGACAATACAGTCAGTTTCTCTATCATCGACAAGCCTCCTCCCTTACTCTGCATTATTTGTATAACATCTTTCAGAATGCCCGGTTTGACATTAAAATGAGCACTCCAATTTCTGAGAGTTTGCACGCAAGGCAAAGGTACATTTTTCACCGTCCGTAAATAATTGTATGCTCTGGCACTTACTGACCGCAGGGCAATAGCAGAAGAAATGTCTTCAGCTGACCATGTCATACGACTGTTATTTGGAGACATAATTCTTTTAATTTGTCCAGATGTAAACACCATACGCAATGCGTCAAACGCTATTGTTTCAGCGTTTTTTTCGACATTCTTTTGCAGTTGTTGAAACTCGTTAAGATTTTTAATGGCATCTTTTTTCAAGTGCTCATTTTCTTCGGCGAGCTGCTTAAATGCGATAGAGATATGCGTATTCGCAACAGAGAGCTGCGTATTCTCGCTAGCAAGTTGTTTGTTTTTCTCTTGTAATTTTTTTAGCTGTTCCACAAGCATTTCAGCTTCCCTATTCAGCTGATTGTCTAACTGTTCAGCACTGTAAAAAAATAATACATGAATAAATATTAATCGAAAATGCTTTAATGATTATTTTATTTGTACAATTTCAATTTTTTTATGTTACTGTTGATCATTTAAATTTAGATATACAATAAAATGTACATATTAATACATACATATTCATTGCTTCAGCGGGTTCCACTGGTAAACCACCGTGTTCACTTTTTGCTTATTCGTCTCGCTCATCATTTTCTGACTCATTTCCAGTGCTTACGGCATTAGCATCCATCTCCGTATTTCTCTTCGCATAAGCAACAAGTTCGTTATAAGATGGTATTTTGGATTTGCTATACGATAGAATAAATACCATTAATACAAATTGTGAGGTAGGTTTTCAGTTTTCGGTATTATTCCGAAACTATTATGAACTGCACAACAGAAATTCGTGAAAAATAAATGCAAAAGATTAAATGGATATATTTCTGAACTTACCGGGGTATCTTTTCTTTTGGTTCGTCAAGCTGTGGTATTGTTTCCTTTGGAATATTCAGCAATTCCGTTGATATTGAGCCTTTTTTCAGCCGTCGAATCAGTCGTGGCAGATTCTTCGAACGTTGTTGTGTCCATTTCTCTTCGATGCAATCCGGTACGAAATGTCGCTCACATACTGCAGCTAAAAATAAGATTTTTTAATAATCTTTGGAACATGACAAATAAAACCATTTACCCGGTAATTATACAAAGCATTCGGAATATAAACTCACCACAGCTAAGTTTTATATCCGCTTCTTTTCTCTGACAAGCTTCGAGCCACTGTCTCCTTATTTCAGGCTCTTTTGGAAAATAACACAACAATACGTTGTAATTTTCTCTATTACCACGACCGGTCCGGCTCTTGCAATTTTTAACGCAACACACTGGCATTTTTAGCAATTGTTCACGATAAATGACACGACGTCACGACGAAACTCAGTCAGTAGCCATATTGAATTTTACATATGTTCGCTGTTCGCATAAAAGCTCAAAGCGTAATTGGCTGACTGTCCCCCACTACTTTTAACTTACTGCGCATCCATCGGAATGGTTCACCTTTCTTCTTACACCATGGTCGCGCGGTCGCGACTGGCGTGTGATTGGTTGATGACATCACGAGATGTTTACGTGAGAAGTTCGTAACGGTCGTACCGGTCCGAACATGTTCCGGCGCGGTCGTGCGAGATAGTTCGAAAGAATTCGAAGGAAGACGGTCGTACGTCGGAGGGCTCCTGCCTCTGTAAAATATATCCCGACGTATCGATACGCGAATCGAAGTCCATGCAATGAATTTCGCGGAAATGTAACAAGTGGAAATATATCCCGAGTTAAACGCCGAAACCCTTGTCTTTTTTTTCCTACACCAGTATCCTTGTCACATCGTAATAACGCGAGGTCTGATATAATCAATACTCGTGCTACGCTAACGGGATCGTCACGTATATATTGAAGCCGGGAATAATAACGGCCAAATAATAACCACTACATTACAGTACTAGGTGTGAGAATGATCCCGAGTTTGAATCTCGTTCAGTTTTGTTAATTTTTTTCGTCTCCTACAGTTTCAGAAGTGAGTTCTGCCCGCGTTACCTCGTTGGAGGGGGATTTACCGAATACAACGGATTGTGGGTGGTGTGATTGGGAGTGTGGAGTATAGTGACACGTTATTCTTGGTTTCGACACTTGGGGACATGGCACATTCGGGATGAATGTGGTGTCAGAGCTGGCCGAGCTGTAAGAATTTAGGGTCATAAGGCTAATTCGGTATTAATAGGAGATCGGAGAGACTAACTTAATCATGGAGCAGTCTTGGGGTAGCAATCTAAGTGCTAGATATGAGAACGAAGGATCCTGAGTTCGAATCCCATTCGGTTCCGTTAATTTTTTCCGTCCCCTACACTTCTCTTACTCCCTCTCCCAACCTCACTCTCTTTATCTTTTCATCACAATTATTAGTCCCCCGAGGAGCGCTAATGCGCGTATAACGTGCTTTTAATGCGCGTACAATTGCATTGGCTTCAAAAATGTTAATTGTGTGTTCAAAATATGCGCATTTAAATGCGTATTTAATGCAAATTGAGCATTCAATTTATAAATGACAGGTTTTATAAAATATTTAAATAAGTAGCTTCTGACTCATTATGAAACATTTTATTTAAGTTTTTAAATTTTATATAAATTGAATTTTAAATAAATAGTTTTACTAACTATCTTTGTTCTTATTTCTGCGTTTAAAGCATCAATGTGTAGATGCACATGTAGACTCTTTTGTTAGATCCTCTATAGGGTAAGCAAATTGGTGGAGCTTCGGTTGTCCATAGTGAACTACACAGATAAAAGAACATTCTTGTTTAGAGAATATCTTTATCTTTGACATGTAATTCTTAAAACGAGATTATAAAGCGTTAAACAAAGCTAAATTACTTGCATCAAAGCATTATATATAATTCAATAAAGAAAAATATATTCTTATTATTCAAAAATAATTTTTATTAATGGAAAGCAAAAAATATTGGATAGAGAATAACAGTACTTTCAAACGAAGAATTCATATTATAATGATAAAGACAGTTAATCTTATTTTAAAATTCAATATTCTACGTCTACGTAAACACAATTAATGTTGATTCAATTTTATTATGTTACAATGAAGAAGAAGAGATAGGAAGAAGTAAACATTGTGGCGATTACGTCACTCACATCCGTAAAACACATCCGCACATTTTACGACAGTAGTTCGAAACTACGCTACTAGGCGGCGCATGGCGAGAAGAGCTTTCTCGTATTTAAAATACATCCAGCTGCGTATATAAGCAGACCTCCCTGTGAGGTAAAAAACAGATTTGGTTTTAAAACCTCATCAATAACAATTATTTTTTAATAATATATTTTTCTTTATTGAATTATATATAATGCTTTGATGCGAATAATTTATCTTTGTTTTACGCTATATAATCTCAAGATTTACATGTCAAAAATAAAGATATTTTCTAAATAAGAATGTTTTTTTCTTCTGTGATAGCTGTACTGGAATATGCTCACAGCAATGCTTAGAAGCCAGGCACGAAGAAAAAAAGCGATAGGTTGCTCAACGTCCATTCCTTTCTCTGCCTGGATACAGGACACTGAGCAACAGGATACTGGACACTGAGCAACCTATCCCTTTTTTCTTCGTGTCCGGCCTCTAAACATTATAGTGAGCATTCCAATATAGTACAGAGGTAGGTTGTCACTGGTTGTCACTGGTTGTCCGATTGAGCTTCTCGATCAATGAGCGTAGGTGCACTTTTTACAAATATGCGTTTTAAATGTGCATTTATGACCCGCATTTAATGCAAAGTTTAATGTTCAAAGCGCATTATACGCGCATTGGCGCTCCTTGGGCCTTTGCTTTCTCTTTCAAATTTTTTATCTGCGTTAGAATGGTTTTTACATGAAACATGTTTGTATTCTAACATTATTTATTAAAGGTACAGAAAATATATAAAAATTTAAAAGTAAAAGTACAAATATTTTTCTGTAAAAATATTTTATTTATTTGAACATTGTTTTATGCAGAGCTAAATATGTGCCAAATATTTATTTCTACATACGTAATAAATAAAACGTGTACATATTAAATAAAAAAAAAAATAAAAATAGCAGTAATTACACAGAAAGAGGACAACCTCATGTATGACCTTGACCTTGATATATGGTGTGAATGTCACCCTCCTGAGTGACTCAGTTCGCGTGAATAGTTGAAAACCTAAACCGTACAATGATAGATCTTTGATTAGATTGAAGCGAGGTTTACACCCACCCCAGCCTGCTTATAAGGCAAAACAAGGTCTATCATTGTACGATCAGATTTTCAACTTTCTATGCAAATCAAGGTCCACCCTCACCTACCCTTGCCTGCGGGGCTACGCCCCTCCCCCGCCAACATGTGTACTGTCTATACACATATATCAGTAAATTACTTCCCTTAGCACTGACACAAACTGTTATATTTTTCAAACTTTTGTTCATAACTTTTTAATAAACAACGACCGCCGGCTAAAACCTTTTGAAAGTCACTCAGGATGATTATCTTGACAACATATATATGTCAAGGTCAGGGTCATACATGAAGTTGTCCTCTTTCTGTATATTTACCAAAATAACAAAATGAAGTAATAAAACAGCATAGATTTCGATCCTGGGTCCCCGCTATTACTATTCTTGCGCTTGTTGACTATGGCACTGGTCGATAACGTGTTTTTCTTTATGTCTTGTAACTTACACTACCGATTATTCCAAATTTCGAGTATAAAAAATACTATTTACAAACCGTATTGGGCGAAACGCTCAAACGTGGATGGATTTATTTTTCATATAGATTCGCTACGTACAAAGGGAATAAAATGTGATTAAGTAACCGTGTCTTCTCCTTATTAGATCGTGTGTCTGTCTTCCATTGCTGAACTAGTGCAGCTATATGTAGTCTTAAATTAGTTTTAACTTGATTTATACATATTTATCTATATATAAAAAGAATAAAGGACTCCGCACAAACCTTAAGTGTTTTGGCCCTCAGTGAAATTGACTAAAACTGTAGTGTGTTATAGTTTGTGACTCATAGGCACAAAGTTTGAAAATGACTAGTTTTTTTTGCTACAACCATTTAAAATGTTGAATTTTAGCATTATTTGAGTGATGTTCTAAAGCAGTCTCTTTTAGTTAAGCCGTGAGATTCTAGATGATATGCACTTAGCCGATATGTTATAATACTTGATATTTATAACATGATTGATATATGTTATAGTATTTGATATTTATAAATGTATTTTTTATTTGTGCGTGTGTATGGGAAGCTGAAAGGAAAAGTAAGTGCTTATAACTATTAGGAAAAATACGATTAACACAAGCTTTATTTACGTGATTACATTTACGTACACACACATCATGGTGTCCCATTGCATTTTAAATAATGCATTTTAATATCTCTTCTGTGACTCATCATAGACAAAAATGTTTCCGACGAAAGTTGCATAGTTTGGAAGGGGCTACGATGATCTTATTAGATTTTAGGTCTGGAACTTGTGTTGGACCCAATAGGACTCAAGTTAACTATACAAAAAGTAGACCCAAATAAGAAACTCATCGCAGCTCGATGAAATTTGACAGAAACATTCATATCGGTTTTAGAATCATGCCGGAGAAAGAATTATTGTTGACACTTGTCTGGAACGGAAGCGTTGGAACGCGCAAAAAGAAACGCGAGAAAGACGATAGGTGTGATTGTGAACATCACCTTGAAAAGGTAAAAAAAAATCAACTTTCTTGCTATTCGGCAACAATAATAAGTAGGGGGCATTCGTCATATATACAGGGTATCTCATTTTGAATGCCCCAGCCAAATATCTCGAAAAATATCGAGAATATGGAAAAACGTTTTAGATAAAATTTGTAGGATATTAAGGAGGACAAATAATGGTTAAACCATTTTTTAAAAAAGATGTAGTTGCATATTGCAAATTACATAATTTTTTTGCAAAGCAACAAAGTGTCTTCTTTAAACCAATTGATTCTTCTTAGTATTCGGTACATAAAAGTGTTAAGGTACAATTACCAAAAAAATTAATAGTTTACGAGATATTTTATACTTTATGTCAAAATGTACCAGAATAAGATATAAAATATCTCAACTATTAATTTTTTATAACTCTACCGTAATACTTTTATATGTAGAATAATTAGAAAAATCATATTATATAAAAAAAAATCATACAATTCTATTTTAAAAAACAAAGCTTCCTCTATGAGAAAGCAAAATGACGATGACCTTTAGATGACCTGAAAAAAATCGATTTTTTCGAAAATTGATTTTATCAATTTATTTGTACTCCTTGATATCCTACAACTTTTGTCTAAAACGTTTTTCCATATCTTCCATATTTTTTCGAGACATTTGCCTGGGGCATTTAAAATGAGGCATCCTGTATATGTATATGGCAAATACCCTTTACTTTATTATTGTTTCAGAATAGCAGGAAAGTTGATTTTTTACCTTTTCACGCTTATGCTGTTCACAATCACACCTATCGTCTTTCTCGCGATTCTTTTTGCACGTTCCACCGCTTCCGTTCCAGACGAGTCCCAACAAAAAATTTTTCTACAGCATGAAGCTGAGGTAAATATGCATAAAAGGTCAAACCTCACCGATGACTTTGACCTTGACATACGTTGTCAAGATCATCATCCTGAGTGACTTTCAAAAGGTTTTAGCCGTTTTAGAGGCTACGCCCCTCCCGCCCCTACGGACCTTCTTATGCGTGGAAAGTTGAAAACCTGAACTGTACAATGATAGACCTCGTTTCGCCCTGTAAGCAGGGGTGAGGTGAGGTGAGGTAAACTTCGTTCTGCGTGAAAAGTACAATACTGTTTAAACTTGACTTTCCTTTGTTCATATATGTACTATTTTTATATACATATTAGTCGTTTATGCCTTCCAAAACTCAAAATAACTACTGGCGAAACTTCCGAAAATGTCCATGCTCAAATGATTTAGGTCAAACTTTGTAAATAGGTTCCTTTTAGATAAAAAAAACTGATTTTCTGAAGTTTCGCCAATGATGTTTATGTTATGACTTTACGGTTGTTTACATTACTTGCGAGCAGTTTTGGTTTGTAATATACTGAGTTAGTTCTATATCTAAGGGTATGCATGGAGGCAGTAGGTTAAAAATGTTAAAAAAGTTACTTAACTTTTAAGTCGCTAAAAATCCTTTGGTGTATGTCTTTTTTATGTAAAAGAAACCTATTTACAATGTTTGACCTAAATCGGAGCATGGACGTTTTCGGAAGAACAGTCTAACTGCTATATATTTCTCAAACTTCTTTCATTGATAACTTTTTAATAAATAACGAGCGCCGGCTAAAACCTTTTGAAGGTCACTCAGGAGATGACCTTGACAACATATGTAAAGGTCAAAGTCATCGGTGAGGTTTGATCTTTTATGCATATTAACCGTCCTTTTTAAATAAAAATCCAAATTTTTTATTGTATCATTATTTTCTATTAATTGATTAGAACAACTTTTGTTTAAAATATTTTGTTATTTGCCTGATATTTTTTAGATATTTAAGAGAAACTTGGTAACTTTTTCAATATTTAGCTTACGATATCTTGATAATTGTTTGTCGGAGGGAAAAGGGATGTTCTTTCGAATGGACCATCCCTTCGATTGAGCTGGGGTTTTGCAGATGATTTTATTACGATATCTAAAGATTATTTATCGATATCCTATCTTCGGGTTTTCTAGATTTTAATCTAACAATCATAAAAATGTCTCACATTACATCCCACTGTATGGATTGAGAATAACATTAGAAAGAAGATAACTAATTGTTGTGTGGGTGGAAAAGTGTTATGGTCAAAGCATAAATTCGGCAGAATTGATTAGTAAATCCTAGGATTGCCCCTCCGAAACGCAGTCAATCCTAGAAATGCCGCGTTTCGGGCTTTGACCATAACATATGCATAGATGCAGTGAGTTCTGCCAATATTCGCCGCTCGAGGCTCGACGGCCGAGCCGCCGATCGTGCACGTTATGCTGTACCTCAAGAGCGTCTCTATAGAAGGAATATGCTAAAATCATACCTTCCGCTAAATTATTATTAAAATATTTTTATTTTTATAAATAATTAAACATTTATATACGGAACACGTTACAAATACCTCGTATCTGAGGTAGAGCGCCGCACGCTTTGCTTACGATTGTCAGACTAAAATCTAGAAAACTACAAAAAACCCGAAAATAGGACATCGATAAATTTCTAGATATCGTGACAAAATCACCTACAAAACTCTATCTCAATCGGAAGGGTGGTTCATTCGGAAGTACAACCGAAAAGTGCTATATGACTTTTTGACCTGATTTGGTCTTAAGAATATGCTATTGCAATAGTACTTCAATCTTTTTAAATACTCGTGTAGACACCTTGGAGCTTTCATGTTTACACAAGTATTTAAAAAAGTTAAGGTATTATTGCAATAGCATATTCTTAAGACCAAATCAAGTCAAAGAGTCCCGTAGCACTTTTCCATCCGACAAAGAATTATCGAGATATGGTAAACTAAATATTTGAAAAAGTTATCAAGTTTTCCTTGAATTTCTCAAAAAATATTAGGCAAATAACAAAATGTTTCAGATAAAAGTTGTTCTAATTAATTAGTAGAAAACAATAATACAACAATACAATAAAAAATAGGGGTTTTTAATAATAATAAGAGAAATAGGATCGTAACGATATACGAACAATTAGAATCAAAAGCCATGCGATCCAAGCTAGGTCTTTGACAGCCTTATATTAGTTACTGTATACATATATGTCTATATATATACATATATATAATTTTTCCAACATACTGCGCGCCGATTACTTTCGGACTTAAAACACAGTAATTGTTAGAATTAGAAACCCTTCCCTCCCCGGAATTAAATCGACTCGATTTAATTATCTAATAACTGTAAAGAAAAATTATATATATGTATATATATAGACATATATGTATACAGTAACTAATATAAGGCTGTCAAAGACCTAAGCTTGGATCGCATGGCTTTTGATTCTAATTGTTCGTGTATCGTTACGATCCTATTTCTCTTATTATTATTATTATTTACGTCGCCTGAGAAAGACGTTTCAAACTATTATTAACCGGCTATTGCGATAAATATTACCACATGCTTCGGTGGTCGAATTGGTACGACGCCCTACACGGAATGAGGGAGGTTCCAGGTTCAAACCCTGGCTGAGGTAATATTTTTCGCAATAAATTTTCTTTACAGTTATTAGATAATTAAATCGAGTCGATTTAATTCCGGGGAGGGAAGGGTTTCTAATTCTAACAATTACTGTGTTTTAAGTTTGAAAGTAATCGGCGCGCAGTATGTTGGAAAAATTATATATATGTATATATATAGACATATATGTATACAGTAACTAATATAAGGCTGTCAAAGACCTAAGCTTGGATCGCATGGCTTTTGATTCTAATTGTTAGTATAGGGGTTTTTATTTAAAAAATTTAACTCGGACCCTCTATTGGGCCCAACACAAGTCCCAGACCCAAAATCTAATAAGATCATCATGGAGCCCCCTCTAAACTATGCAATTTTTGTTTGAAACATTTTTGTCTATAACGTTACAGAAGAAATATTAACACTCACTTATTGCACGTATTGCTTCCTCATAGAGGAAGCTTTGTTTTCGTGATTTTCGTATATGAACCTTTGATTGTGTATAAAGTTGGATCTAGTCAACCAAATTTAAAAAAAATATATATGAAATAGGGGTAGAAGAAACCAACGAAGAGATTGGTTCTTGAGTTTTTTCTGCCAATATGTTCAGATTGTTGTAAAACGTCGATATATCGCCTAAAAAAAAATGTCCGTATGTGTGTGTGTATGTGCACATTTGATGTTGTGGTTGCTCTAACTTCCGCAAATATTGAGATATCGGGCTGTTTTTTTTTTTAATCGATAGAGTATCATTCAAGGAAGGTTGGTATTGAATTTGACGATGATCGGTAAAGGGGTTCTTTTTTAAAAAAATTTTAAATTTTTTTAGAAATGTCCGTAGTTGCTCTAACTTTCGCAAATATTGAGATATCGGGCTGTTTTTTTTTTAATCGATAGAGTATCATTTAAGGAAGATTGGAATTGAATTTGACGATGATCGGTAAAGGGGTTCTTTTTTAAAAAAATTTTAAATTTTTTTAGAAATGTCCGTGGTTGCTCTAACTTCCGCAAATATTGAGATATCGGGCTGTTTTTTTTTTAATCGATAGAGTATCGTTCAAGGAAGGTTGGTATTGAATTTGGCGATGATCGGTAAAGGGGTTCTTTTTTAAAAAAATTTTAAATTTTTTTAGAAATGTCCGTGGTTGCTCTAACTTCCGCAAATATTGAGATATCGGGCTGTTTTTTTTTTTAATCAATAGAGTCTCGTTCAAGGAAGGTTGGTATTGAATTTGGCGACGATCGGTAAAGGGGTTCTTTTTTAAAAAAATTTTAAATTTTTTTTAGAAATGTCTGTGGTTGTTCTAACTTCCGTAAAATTAAAACTCTAACTTTTGTAAAATTAGAAATATCGCAGGGCGTAATAGTATTATCAAAATACATTCTGCGCGGATCGCAGTGATTATTATGAAAATGCATTCTGCGCTAGGTGCAATAATTATTATAAAAACGCATTCTGCGTTAAACGCAGTATACAATAAAATGTATCTATTATAATCAGTTTAAATAACGAACAGAAATCAACAAAAAATATGCTATGTTCAACAACCTGCATTATATTATTTTTTAGTGGACTAAGCCTCAATAATTGAGAATTCAAAAAATGATGTTTTAGGACAATAAAAAAGTGTGCAAGTAGAAACTTGCACATTGCTTCCTCATAGTTTTTAAGTGTGCAAGTAGAAACTTGCACATTGCTTCCTCATAGTTTTTAAGTGTGAAAGTAGAAACCTTCGCTCACAAAGCTTCCTCTATGAGGAAGCCAAAAAAATAAATACTAATAATTATACATTAAATAAAATAAAAGCTTACTCATAGAGGAGCTTTGTGAGCGAAGGTTTCTACTTTCACACTTAAAAACTATGAGGAAGCAATGTGCAAGTTTCTACTTGCACACTTAAAAACTATGAGGAAGCAATGTGCAAGTTTCTACTTGCACACTTTTATAGCTTTGTCACGCTTCTTAGTTTGTTTCACAACGTGTCCCACTAAAAGGAAGGGTAATAAACCTAAGACGCGCCGTGCTATCAGATAAGAATGATATAAACGACGGGAAACCTCTACTAGAATTTACCTAGTCATAATTAAACGATACAGGTTTGTAATTTCAGCGAAAGGTGCTAGATAGGCACAATTTACAGACTGTTTTCATTTCCGTCGTTACCGCACGGGGGTATAGCATACCCTGTTGATGTATTCAAGTGTTCTTAATTTTCTATAAAATGCACCGATTAACTGTGTAAAATCTTTATTCTAGATGGTCTAAAAAAGAGCTTCGTATAAGTAGAGTTGCCGAATTGTAAATTACAAAAAAAATTTAACAATAAACAATAGTTATTTGTGTAACAAGTGAGGTAAGATGAAAATTCCCGGGTGCGGAGTTTACGCACGAGCCGAAGGCGAGTTTACACACGACTTACACTCCCTATTTTATGTTGCAAGTGCCTGGAAAGTGGTCTATCACGCACGCGTAGCGTGCGTAATGGAGCACTTTCCATGCACGTGTTGCATAAAAGTAAGTTTTTCGAAGAATCACGAAAACACTTTTTTAAAAAGTTAATAATTATACTTAATATATAGATAAAAATAAATGAACTAAAGGAGTGAACAGTTAAAGGTGTATTTTAATGAAAAATATGTGTCAAAATATTCTCGTGTAATATAAGTATATTTACTTCGACAAGTGAAATCGCTGTTTGGAAAAAGCACAAAATATCGTTGTATTTTAAAATCGTAGTTTTACACTAAAAACATGCAATAATGTTTAAAAGGCTTTTTAGAAAAATAAGCATTTGTAGGCATGAACAATTGTTTTTTTAATTGTAATTTAAAAAGATGGCAGCTCAATAAATGTAAAAAAAGTGTGTTGTAACATGAAAAATTGAGTAAAAATGCGGTAAAAACGACATTTATTGATAACAACTTAATGCTAAATATTACAATTGTCATCTGTAATTACGCCAGTAGATAATACTTAAATTTTTGTACATTTTTCTATAGTTTTTACAGTTTTTAGACTACGCATTTATGACAAATGGCAGCACACTTTGCAACATGTTGCTTACAAATGGCTTTGTTATATTTGAGGAATTGATATTGAGTCTTTCGATCCAACAGTTGCGAGCAGAAAGTACATTTCTTGTTTGAAGTCATTTCATGATTTCACTCTGCTACGTGTGTACAGTAGTGAAAAAAATTCTGAAACATACAAAAAACCTAATTTTTTTAATTTTTAGTATTATCTTTGCAATAGCTTATTTTTCTCAAAACATTCAATAAATAATTATTTTCAACAACATTTACTTACCTCGAATTTTTTTGTTTTACTCACGTCGTTACCGCATGGGGGTATGCCGTACCCGAATTCAATTTTTGCGTGCTATAACTACGGCTTCTTTACACAAACTGATGACGCTATGTAAAGGAAAGTATACGTTGAACACTTAACTTTCTTCTCCCCTCACATCCAGTCCCCTCACTTTCGGTTTCTACAAATGCTGCGCGATTTTCAAACGCTCTGGGTATGCCCTCACGTGCGGTAAGTGAGGGTTAAAATGCATTATTTAAAATCCTGTATAATCACACACACGTGCATACACACATACACATACACACAGCAACAAAAACTGAAATTGATGTTTCAGTATACATATGTATATAAGGATGTTCCAGATCAGGTCAATAAAACTTTAGTGTCTTATAGAAAATTGAATTTAGAGCAAGAGAAAGTTCCTATAAACATAGGTCCGGAAACGCTTCATTAAAAAGTTATAGCTAATGAACTTAAAAAAAAATCACGTTTTCTTTGATGATTTTTAAAAATAACTTTAAAGTAACCCTTTATTTATTTAAAAAAAAAGTAACGAAATAAATTTGATAGGTAATTGTTGGAATATACTCTCCGCAGGGATCGAGATGGTGGTGGTGATTGCTAACGAACGACTCTTCTGTATCTGTTATTATAACTCTTTATTCTCGACTCTATCTTTACACAGTATAAGACACCGTATAAGACACGTGTGCACGCGATGAGCTCAAACTACCGTCTGTCGCTTCGTACGGCGTGCGCGCCCGCGTTGCTGCGCCATGCAATGCCCTCTGGAAGGGCGCGAGTGATCTACTTGCACAAAGCATCTTTCCAACAGTAATTAAATAAATTAATTTACACCAATTTTATTTAATTCTGATAAGGCATTTAAAAGAAAATAGGGAGATACAGTAACCGTATCTGAAAGATGGTATTGCAAAAACTCCCTAATAAGTTTAAAACAACGAAAAAAGCAGAAACTTTAAGGTCTTATAGAAAATTGAATTTGGAACAAAAAAGATTCTGTAATGGATCCGGAAACGCTTCGTTAAAAAATTGACTTAAAATTAGTGTGCAAGTAGAAACTTGCACATTGCTTTCTCATAGTTTTTAAATGTGCAAGTAGAAACTTGTACATTGCTTCCTCATAGTTTTTTTAAGTGTGCAAGTGGAAACTCGTACATTGCTTTCTCATAGTTTTTAAGTGAGCAAGTAGAAACTTCGAGAGAAACTTGCACATTGCTTCCTTATAGTTTTTAAGTGTGCAAGTAGAAACCTGCACATTGCTTCTTCTATGAAGAAGCCAAATTAATAAATATCTACTAATAATTATGCATTAAAAAACAGGCTTCTTTATAGAGGAAGCAATGTGCAGATTTCCACTTGCACACTTAAAAACTATGAGGAAGCAATGTACAAGTTTGTTTAAAGTACAAGCTTGCGCAGGAGCCTAGGCTTGTAATTTAATGAGGGGAGGAAACGACACATACACATCTTATTGTTTGAGGGAGAGATCATATATTCACATATCCAATTAAACTTTTAGATTAATAAATCATTAAACTTGTTTGAGATAGTTCATATAAAATAAATGGCAAGTCACATAATATAAAATAATTATCAGACGAATGGTCTTTTTATCAGCTTGTATAAATAAATACAACTCGTAATACTCAGCTCATTCAATGAATTCTAAATTCGGATCTCTTACAACAAGAGATATGCGTTCAATCTTTCTATGGACTGTATGGTACTTTCAACTGTAAATGTTTGTCAGATAATATATTGCATCATAATAAGTTCGTGTTATTAGACCATTCGTATGAAACAGATCACACATTGCATAAAGTAAATTGTCACACGTAAATGAATAAGCATAAAGTCATATAAATTCAAGAACATGTAAGAGATAGATTGATACGTCGTATTATCTTTCGTAATGTAACTTCGTTCTCGTTCGAATATTCAATAGCTTTGACGGTAGCAAATCTTTGCAAAAGAAATAAACTCAGAAGATAATCGAGAAGGTGAAGGAAGTAATATACCAAATTATACGTCACTGTTTAGTAAATATCCTATTCGATAAGGACAGACGTATCAATCTATACACATAATATACAGGGTGACCGAAAAATCGCCTACTCCACTTCGGGAGGTGATTCGTGACCCAAAAACAAGCAAAAAAGTTCATACAAACATAGGTCCGGAAATGAGCCGTTTCCGAGTTATAGCCACTTTTATGTTCAAAAATCGTAAATTTTTATTTTCAATTTTTTTAAATTACAATTACCAAATTCTCTCAAGTTTCTGTCTACATTTTGAAAAGACGCTATTCCCGGTACATCTCGATTTGGAAAAGACTGGATGTATAATCTTCTTGCCTCAGCAGCATTACTTTGAGCAAGACCATACATAAGATGCATATCAGCTAATTCATTAAAACTTACACGATCCATTGATAAATACGGAAAGATTAGATACAACCTAAAAGTAAGGTGTTGTTAAATAATAATTTGAAACTTATTGAAAAGCCGTGATTTACTTACTGATTTTGAATAGGCGTGAAAACAACTGATTTCAAGTAGCCGTAAAAACAACTGATTTTGAATAGCCGTGAAAACAACTGATTTTGAATAGCCGTGAAAACAACTGATTTCAAGTAGCCGTGAAAACAACTGATTTCTTTTAAAAATAATGTAATCATATTTACAAATATTGAAAAATTGAAAAAAAATAAAAAAATTAAAAATAAAAAAATTAAAAATATTTAAAAATAAAAATTTTTAATTTAAGAAATAATTAAGAAAGAGGGATGCCAAGCGGATTCTAAATTACGATTTTTGAACATAAAAATGGCTATAACTCGGAAACGGCTCATTTCCGGACCTATGTTTGTATGAACTTTTTTGCTTGTTTTTGGGTCCCGAATCACCTCCCGAAGTGGAGTAGGCGATTTTTCGGACACCCTGTATATCATTAATCGTCGCAGCCTTGCATCGTTTGAAATGAATCCGATTATATTTACAGTAGACGTTATGAAATAAGTGAACGTGCGAAGGAATATTTAATTAAAACTAACGCGAAATGATCTTGAACGCAAGGAATATCGAAGTATAAGTAACGCAAGTATCATATATTAACCGAATGAATGTTCTCTTGAGCTGAATAACAATAATTCGTTATCAAACCAAAATTGATTGAACGTTAAAGAAAAGGAATAATTATCTATCTCTCGTTTGTAACCGTAAGAGAACTAACGTGACGTGATTTTATTGAGCTCCGTTTGTCAAATAATACTGAGAATATCTTATCAGATCGCGACGTCGCCTTAACAGAGGAAGTGTTTCTCACACCGATCTTTTGCGAGCTTTGAAATCAAGGATGGTGATTAATGAAAGACTCTTTCGTCAATCATTTTACGCTAGCAGTATGCTAACGAGCCACTGTGATCGTTGATTTGACAAAGTCCGAAAGATTGTTACCTTGATCAAGTCCTCAAGAGCATTACCGAACAGTCCTCAAGAGCATTACCGAACGTTCCTCGAAAGCATTGCCGAACGTTCCTCAAAAGCATTGCCGAACGTTCCAAGATGGCTATCTCGTTCCTCGTGAGAATAATTACGTTGCAATGGCGACGTTCGTCCTTCCTTCATGCGTTTACACGCAGCGGTAATGGCCTGGTCGATCGCTGGCCGGTATAGTCCCGTGGCGTATTAGTCCAGTCAAAATACGATTAGACCTAGAAAAAATTGCAACACAAGGTTTTATTACGTCATTGTGTTCAGAAAAATATACTGAACAACATATTCAAATTCCGCCATTTTCCACTATCCCTAAGTATGTTTTTTTATTAACAATTTATAAACAAACTCGTTTTTCTCCACAAATACGATGAATTTTGAAATTTTTGTACAGATCAAAGTTGTAGAACAAACAAATATCTACAAAAAATGTTTTTATAAATTTTTTGAAATATCTCATATTATTTGAGATATTTGCAACAAGAGCTACTAGGCTACGCGCGGAGCGGAGCGGAGAGTTCTAACAAGCACACGGCAGTCTCTACCGGTCGCTGCTAATTCTCTAGGTTCTACAAGGAACTTGAGTTGGTTCTCGATACTAGTATATGTGTCTATGTATACACACACATATATATATATACATATATGGGACAATTTACGTCACTTTTACCCCCGCTCTATCCAAAATTGGTATGGACAAATTTTAATGACTAAGGGCGGAAAATGTTCGTCTTGAAAAGAGCTTTCGAAAGGCGTGTGGCATATATGCGCAATTCAACATGGCGTTATAGTTATGGCTGCTTAAAGGGATAAATTCAAAATTTTAGATTCAACATGACGCCATGTTGAATTGCGCATATATGCCACACGCCTTTCAAAAGCTCTTTTCAAGACGAACATTTTCCGCCCTTAGTAATTAAAATTTGTCCATACCAATTTTGGATAGAGCGGGGGTAAAAGTGACGTGGATTGTCCCATATATGTATATATATATATATTGTGTGTGTATACATAGACACATATACTAGTATCAAGAACCGCAACTCAAGTTTCTTGTAGAACCTAGAGAACTAGCAGCGACCGGTAGAGACTGCCGTGTGCTTGTTAGAACTCTCCGCTCCGCTCCGCGCGTAGCCTAGTAGCTCTTGTTGCAAATATCTCAAATAATATGAGATATTTCAAAAAATTCATAAGAACGTTTTTTGTAGATATGTGTCTGCTCTACAACTTTGATCTTTACAAAAATTTCAAATTCATCGTATTTGTGGAGAAAAACGAATTTGTTTATAAATTGTTAATAAAAAACATACTTAGGGATAGCGGAAAATGGCGGAATTTGAATATGTTGTTCAGTATATTTTTCTGAACACAATGACGTAATAAAACCTTGTGTTGCAATTTTTTTTAGGTACCCCCCCTTTTTTCCATATTTTGACTGGACTATATCTCAATCAAATCTATCTCTTGCAGAAATGATCTGCTCGCTACTTCGCAGATATCCGAACTCACTACGATAGTGAAATCAGGGAATACACGCTTTTCTCGATTATTCTACCGGCACGTCTCACATACGAGAACGCTGTTACTTCGAAAGAGGACCGGAAACGAATGCTTTCTCGGTGAGCCGAAGGCTCGCAAACATTCGCCTAACGCACGCACAACACTCTTTCTTTACCGCGCGCGTTCCTATAAGCGACCCGCGCTGAGCGCGCGGAAGCATGCATAACGACGCTAGTACCACCATCTCGCGTGACTCGACTTGACGAAGTTGATACGACTACAATCGCGCCAGATGTCCGATATATGATCTCTCCTCGCTTTTTGCTTACATTTTAAACAAAGTTTCTACTTGCACATTTAAAAACTATGAGGAAGCAATGTGCAAGTTTCTACTTGCACACTTTTTTTATGGATAGAGAATCATTAAAGATACTTACACATTTTTTGTGGCGGCGGTGTGGTCTAGTGGTAGAGCGCCATACTCGTAATCTGAGGAACCAGGTTCGAGTCCACTAGAGCCATGAATCATGGAAAAGTTTTTTTCCGAAAAAACCGCGCCCCTCCGTGCAGATGCGTGTAGGGTTGTGCGTAATGGAAGGATAGTTATGAGACGAGATATCAACTATACGATACAATTTAATATCACTCTCTTTACAGAAGGTACATGCGTGTGTTAACGATCGTATCTGTAGAGGACTTGGCGCGAAGTGTGTTCTCGAGAGAACGGTTTGTAACTGTAACTAAAGTGTAGCGTGAGTGTAACTAGTGTATAAGGTGTGAATCAGTGATACCAATATCCCTACAGTACTCCCCCCTGAGTGAGGTGTTTGTTGTTGAAAAATAAAATGAATAATTATGTTAATGTTAATGTCAATGTCTCTTTGGTATATCAAATTGCACTTTCTTCTTAGCTCTTGGATATTGCCTTGGTCCTTCTGGTTGTTCCTTGCTGCCTGCTGGAGTTAGTTGTTGAGATGCGCTGGTCGTTGGTTGGCTACTACTTGATGAACTGGCAGTTTGCTCTGCCTCCGCGATCTCCGTTGCTGCTAGATGCGCAGGTTTCAGTCGTTCAACAGACAAGTTGGTTGGCTGTCCGTTAATGTCGACCTTGAACAGTCGATCGTTGATTCTTTCGACGACGCGATGTGGGCCTGAATATGGGTTATCAAGTGTCCCTTTGTTGGTACCCTCTTGTCGCAAAAAAACGTGTGTACATGAGTAAAGGTCCTTGAAACAAAAGGTTTTCTTCCGACCGTGGTGTGCTGCTGGGGTAGGCTTCAGTTCTCGCATGTGCCTGCGAAAATCTTCCAGGAAAAAGTTTGGATCATTTGGCAAATCTTCGTGTGTGAAAAATTCTCCGGGTATTCTCAGTGTAGTCCCGTATAAATATTCTGCTGGTGAGGCTTTTATGTCTTCCTTGTAGCATGTCCTGAGACCGAGAAGTACGACAGGAAGTACTTCTGTCCAATTTCTGTTCTCGTGACACTTGATAGCTGTCTTCAATGTACGGTGCCAGCGTTCGATGAGCCCGTTTGAGGCTGGATGATACGCTGTCGTTCGGATTCTATTTCCTCCAACTAATTGAATTAAGGCGGTGAATAATCTGCTCTCAAATTCGGATCCCTGATCGGTGGTTATTATCTTCGGTGTTCCGAAACGAGAAATCCAGTGTGTAAAAAAGGCTTTGGCTACAGTCTCTGCTTGGTGGTTTGGAATAGGTATTGCTTCCGGTCACCTAGAAAATCTGTCTATCATTGTGAGACAATATGAGTTACCTTCACTAGGAATCATTGGTCCGATAATATCTATATGCACGTGGTCGAAACGTGAGTCTGTATGCGGAAACGTCTCTGGCTGTAGATGAACATGGCGTCCTATCTTCGCGCGTTGACACTGAATGCAGGTCTTGGCCCAATCTCTGATATCTTTCCTCATTGATGGCCAGACATAACATTGTCCGATAATTTTTGTCGTAATTTTCCCACTGGGGTGATTTAGGTTGTGAAATGCGTCGAATACTTGACGTCGAAACGTTTGCGGTACGAATGGACGAATGTCGTGCGCTGAAACGTCGCAATATAGTGCTTGATGATCTGGACCGAATGTAAGTTTTTGGAATTTCAAAGATGTCTGGTTGTCTCTAAGTAGTGTGGTTAGTTCTTCATCTTCAAGTTGAGCTTTGGACAAATCTTCGAAGTTGATAATCGATGGAAGTCGTAATGCGTCTACTCTGGAAAGAGTATCAGCCACTATATTTTGTTGTCCTTGAATGTAGGTGATCTTCGTTGTAAATTGTCCGATTAAGTCGAGCTGTCGGAGTTGTCTGGGAGAAGCCTTGTCTGACTTTTGCAGGAATGCATACGTCAGTGGCTTATGATCCGTTCTGATTTCGATGTCTGCACATCCTTCGATCCAAGGTCTGTAGAACTTGATTGCTTGGTAGATTGCTGTCAGCTCTCTGTCATACGTGCTGTAATTAGTTTGAGCTGGCGTGAACTTCTTTGAGAAAAATCCCAGGGGTTGCCAATTGATGTCATCTGTCGATTGTTCTAACACTGCACCCATGGCGATTCCTGAAGCATCTGTAGTAATTCGTAATTTAGCGTTCGGCGCCGGATGCGCCAGTTGCGTTGCATTAGCCAGATCTTGCTTCACTTTATCGAAAGCTTCGATAGCTTCTGCAGTCCATTCTATTAGTCGCTTGTCGTTCTTCTTTGAGTCTTTGAGGTACTTGTTCAATGGAGCTTGCATGGCTGCTGCGTTCGGTATACAATGATGGTAAAAATTAACGGCTCCTAGAAATCTGCGGAGTTCTTGCACTGTCTCGGGTCGTTTAAAATCAAGGATGCTTCTGACTTTGTCTGGCAATGGCTCAGATCCTTTACTGGAGATTCTATAACCCAAGAAATCTACCGCTTCTGCTGCAAACACACATTTGTCGATGTTGATTTGAAGTCCGTGTTCCCTCAATCGACTGAAAATAATCTTCAAGTGTTGCTTATGTTCTTCGAGAGATGATGAAGCAATGAGAAGATCGTCAATGTAGGCGAAAACGAAGTCGAGCCCTGCTATAACTTGGTTGATAAACCGTTGAAAAGTCTGGGCTGCGTTTTTGAGACCAAATGGCATTACCAGAAATTCGAAAAGTCCGAAAGGTGTAATTACAGCTGTTTTAGGAATGTCTTCGTCTGCTACTGGTATTTGATGGTAAGCTCTAGTCAAATCGATGGTTGTAAAAATTTTCTTCCCGTAGAGAATTGATGAAAAATCTTGAACGTGCGCGATTGGGTATCTGTCGGGTCGTGTTAGAGCGTTCATCCGACGATAATCACCGCGCGGGCGCCAGCAACCATTTTTCTTCTTGACCATGTGAAGAGGACTGGCCCATTGGCTTTTTGATGGTCGGCAATATCCTAAATCGATCATGAATTGGAATTCAGCCTTTGCCGCTTTAAGTTTATCTGGATGAAGACGTCGTGGTTGCTCATATACTGGCTGTCCAGACGTTTCTATATGATGCTTTACCGTATGGCGTGGTTTCGTAATGACGGTGGATGGTCTGGTAATCTCCGGGAATTCGGCGAGGATGTCGCTAATAGGACTAGTTTTATCGAAGCTGGATATTCCTTGTAATGGTGCTTTATCCACTGTAGTTTTGACCTTCAATCCTGTTTCCGCGTCTTCCAGTATCTTCGAGCGAAGATTCAGGGTGAGATTGTGTTTGTATAAAACGTCGGCTCCTATAATCGCGTACGGCACTTGAGCGATGAGACAGACACAACGAATTGGTCGACGGAGTCCGAAATCCAGCATCATTACACGTTCGCCGTATGTCTTGATATGTGTACCATTTGCGGCATATAGTGTACCATGATCATAGCTGACCGGATCCCAAGGACGTGGTGGAACGACCGAGACATCCGCTCCTGTATCTATCAGGAAACGGAGTCCGGATATTTTATCCGTGACAAAAAGTCGGCGAGATGGGTTGGTACCGTCGGTTGCCGCCAATATCAACGACGGTTGTCTTAGTTTCCCGACGTTTGTTTCTCTTGCTTATCGGCTGTATCTTTTGGCCAATCACATGGGTCCGCACACTTTCTTGCTTTTTTTCCGAATCGACTGTGATAAAAACAAATTTTAGATCCGCGCGACCGTCTACGTGACGAATCTCTGGAACGCGAGTCCGGGCGCGAGCGGAAGCGCGAACGCGAACCAGGTGTTGGCTTGCGGCGAGTCACTAAATTACTCACTTGTTTAACCAGTTCGGCGATCGTAGGATCGGTTTCTGTTTTGTTGACTGTTGCCGTTTCGTCATCACTGACCGATTTCTTTATCGCCACGAGTTCGCGGTTATCGACTGTCGGTCGATGTTCCATAATTTTATCTGCGACGGCTGCTAACGCGTTAAGGTCTCCCGGAACCACTTGCAATGTCATGCGCACATCGTTGGGAAGGTATTCCAGAAAGAGCGTTTTTAGATCTTCATCGTCGATTCTTCCAGGGCCGGCCAACGATCGCATTTCTGCGAGTAATCTTGACGGTTTTTTTCCTTGAATTGTCAGACCGGATAATAGCTTCCGTAATTCTTGTCCTCGCGACAAGGAATAATGCTCGATCAGCAGCGATTTGAGTGTTTGATAGCGATCTTCACGGGGAATTCTGATGATCGTACTGCTCATACTCTCGTAGACATCGTCATCTAGGCTGGCTACCAACGCCGTGAATTTCTCTGCTTCCGATGTATTGTGATCGCGAAATTCATTTTCTGCGATTTCGAACCATGCTCGCACGTTGGTACCGGCTTTAAATTTGCGTAGATTTATTCTGTACTCTCTAAGTCTTCGGTACATGTAATCTGGATACATCATTGGCGGTTGCATATATTGATACAACTCGGGTGGTATTTGCGCTGTTGCCGTTCCCGCTGTCGTAGTCTCCGCGTTATTTCTTTTTTGGGCGGTGTCGTTACCTTGGCCATCTTGCTGTATCTTCTTCGCGTTCTCGCCAGCATGGCCGTCGTTTTCTAGATCGATGAGGCTGCTCTTGCTTTTTTTGTCGCCCTCAACCTGCTCGTTTGGATTGCTCTTCGGTGGTGAATGCTGAATATTCATGTTTCTTCCAGGCACTTCCAAAGGATAGTACGAGAATCCGGATCTCAAAAAACGTTTACCGTCCATCTGCCGGCACGTGGTCACGCACTCACGTACTTCCGAGTTTTTCGCTCACTACATCGATACGAGCGAATATATCACGCAGGTGAATGTACAACGCGAGAAAATATACGATCGAAGTAGTTTTACTGCACACGCGGTACGATAGATTGCACGAAACTCGATTCGTGGTACGACGAATTACTCGATCCGCGGTACGCGAAGTTTCGAGAAGTTTTTTCTTCCGCACAACGTTACGAAGTTCGGGCGTTTTTTTTTTTTTCGCCGAAATCACGTCGGTGTCACCAATTTGTAGGGTTGTGCGTAATGGAAGGATAGTTATGAGACGAGATATCAACTATACGATACAATTTAATATCACTCTCTTTACAGAAGGTACATGCGTGTGTTAACGATCGTATCTGTAGAGGACTTGGCGCGAAGTGTGTTCTCGAGAGAACGGTTTGTAACTGTAACTAAAGTGTAGCGTGAGTGTAACTAGTGTATAAGGTGTGAATCAGTGATACCTACATGCGGAGAAAACTGGGCTCCGTCTTTCGGAAGAGACGTTAAACCGTTGGTCCAAAGTAGGAAAGTAGGAAACAGTAAGGTAGTAGGATGAATTGGAGGTTAGGGTTGGGTACGTCCCTTCAAAACGCCCTTTAAGGCCTCTTGGGGTATATAAAGTAAAATTCTTTATCTTTTTTTTTACTTACACATTTTTTAAGCAGAAATCGGTAACCCTCTCACCGATTCTCACAAAATTCAAAACAACCTTCTTTTAATAATACTCTATATAAAATTACATGTACATCTTATACACTTTTTAAGCAGAAATCGGTCATCCCTTCACCGATCCTCGCCAAATTCACTAACAATCTTCCTTTAATGATACTCTATCCATCAAATAAGTTAGGGTAGACCGAGGCGAATCGGATCAATATAAGTTTTAAGACAATTTTCGTTAGTGTTTTTTTTTTTCAAACGAGCTATTTGATCGTGCTAATTAGTAATCCGATTCGCCTCGGTCTACCCTATAAATTTTTTAGGCAAAAATCGATAACCCTTTCACCAATCTTCGCGAAATTCAAAACAACCTTCCTTTAACTCTAGAAAGTTTTTCTGGGGTAATACGTTACCCCACGCGAAATTCAAATTGCGCCCCTGCCTTAGGAAGGTTAGTTTTCATACCGAGACCCTAACCATAATTCAGTTTAGTCATCCGGCAGTCGACCTCCGTCATTCAGCGAGTGCGTTAGATCCGTGCAGCAGCTGTGACCGAAAAAGAAAATCGTTTGGGGTTACGTATTACCCCCTTTGGCCGTTTACGTTTGACATTTACCACAGTAAAGTATATTTCAGATTTTTTGTGAAAATCGGTAACGAAAAATTATACATTTTATAGCACTCCCCGGAAAATTCTACCCCTGTTTCATATATAATTCTTTAAGATTCGGTCAATTATTTCATTTTTGCTGTTCTTGCACAGCAACTGATTAAAACTTTGTAAAGTTTTTGTGGAGTTAATTTTACTGTTTCCATATACTTTTATAACTTTTGACTACCTTTCAAATAAATTATAATTGACAGAATCTGTTCCATTTCTTGCGATTTTTCCCATCCGACAGTTTTTCGTCATTTCCTCTACTTCAGACGTTCAAAGAAATATGTTTTTTTTAAGAAACGAAAAAGTCGCTTACATGCCCTTGAAGGTTGTCTATTCGTCTTTCAAAATCCGTTGGAATTTTTAAAATCGGTGAATTTTATGAAAAACTACAGCATTTTTTATAAAAAAAAAGTTATTTTAGTCAAATTTTTGGTTCTTTGTTTTGTTTTGTTTTTCGTTTTACTGTTTTTTTTTACTACCACAAACTGATGACTACTATCGTCTTCTCTATTAAAGAACAAACAAAATTATCTATTACAAAGTTGTCTAACAACAAATAGAAACATTATACACGCGGTACAAGTTTGGAGTAATTTATTACCCCGCTTGGCCTTTCACGTATGAAAAAATTCATAAAGACTCTCTAGGGTTAATGATACGTTCTATGTATAAGATTACATAACTTGTACACTTTTTAGGCAAAAATCGGTAACCCCTTCACCGATCATTGCCAAATTCCACACCAACCTACCTTTAATGATACTCTATCCATAAAAAAAAATTAAGCTTGATATCTCAAAATTTGCGGAAATTAGGGCAATCATATAGATTTTTTTAGATAAAAATCGGTAACCCCTTCATTATTAGCAATTTTTATTAATTCTATTATATTCTTCAGTTTTTTCTACCCCTATTTCATATATAATTCTTTAAAATTTAGTTAATCAGTTCTTGAGTTATAGAAATTTTGGTAAGTTTGGCTGTTTTTTTAAACAGAAATCGGTAACCCCTTTATTATTAGCGTGACGAGCGTGGCCTAGTAGACAGCGCACTGGTCTATTAAGCCAAAGGTCCCGGGTTCGATTCCCGGTAGAGCTAGAAAATTTTATTCGCTCGTTCTCCTCTCGGCAGGCAATGGCAAACCACCGAGAGTATGTCTTGCCACGAAAACTTCTCTAAAAAATTGCCGTTCGAAATCGGCGTTAAACTGTAGGTTCCATATACAATGTGTATAATCCACGTGCGCAACACATGTATATGAAGAGAAGTCACCACGCTCGGACACGAGTAATAGGACTGAGGATGGATGGATTATTATTAGCAATTTTTATTAATTCTATTATATTCTTCAGTTTTTTCTATCCCTATTTCATATATAATTCGTTAAGATTTGGTTGATTAGTTCTGGAGTTATAAAAATTTCGGTAAAGGCACATACATACATACATACACACATACCGACATTTTTTTAATGCGATATTTTGACGTTTTAGAATATAAGGAACACATTGGCATCGAAAACTAAAAAAAAAACAATTTTTTCTTCGGTCTTTTCTACCCCTATTTCATATATAATTCATTAACATTTGGTTGATTAGATCTAGTTTTATATGCGATCAAAGGTCCATATATGAAGTTTATGAAAACAAAGCTTCCTCTATGAGGAAGCAAAAAGGATAATACAAAGCACCATTCAGAAGAACAATAATTTTATTAAAAGTAAAAAAAAAATAATTTTTAATTAAATTATCAAATACGTTCAAAATTATGTTCATTAATGCATTTTTGGTATCTACACAAGTTTGTCAAGTTTCTGCTTTTTTGTTGTTTTGAACTTATTTTCTTTTGAACGCCTTATCAGAATTAAATGAAATTAGTATAAATTAGTTTATTATTTAATTATCTATCGGATTTATTTCGTTACTTTTTTTAATAGTTATTTTTAAATAAAAATAAAGGGTTTTAAAGTGATTTTTAAAAATCATCAAAGAAAACGTGATTTTTCGAAGTTTATTAGCTATAACTTTTTAACATTTCCGGATCCATATTTATTTTCGGATTATCCGAAAAAGTGCTGTGTGAATCCGACAAACCAAGTTGGCTCACAGTTCTTCAATGTTCATATCGAAAAGACGTTATATATTGCCAGTCACGGTCGATTTAAATTACTTTAATTGTTATTCTATATACTGGCGAAAGAAATTTATTATTCTGTTTATTAATTTTTACATTTGCAATTTTGCAAAATTAAATGTGTACAAAATGCAACCAAATTTTTTAAAATAATTTTTTCTGCTTTTTTTTTTTACAATAATCGATTTCTTTCATCATTCTATGTATAAAACTATGGATAAATATTTATCCATAATTATCCTTACGAACACTCCCCCCTCAATGACCTTCTCCTTCACATATATTGTAAATAGCACTCTCCTAAGTAATCTTCAGAAAGTTTTGGCCGTCGCTCGTTGTTTATTAAGAAGTTACGAACAAATATATAACTGAGAAATATAACAGTTTGTGTCAGTACTAAGAAAAGTAATTTGCTGATATGTGTGTATAGACAGTACACATGCAGGGGTGGGTGGGGGTGGACCTCGGTTCGCGTGGAAAGTTGAAAACCCGAACCGTACAATGATAGAACCTCGTTTTGTTCTATAAGCAGAGGTGGGATATACCTCGCTTTGCATGGTTGTTTTTCTGGACAGCATTGTACTTTCCATAAAAAGCGAGATCCATCCCACCCCACTCCATGGGAAGATTACTCAGGAGGGTGACCCCTATAATATATGTAAAGGAGGTCATTGAGGAAGGGTTTGTAAAGGTAAATATTTACCGAAGTATAAAAGTAAAGCCATTAAAACATAATACTTTACGAGATAGTTCATATTCTATATTAAAAAATATCACCACAAAATTTAAAACATCTCAAGAAAATTTTAACGAAAATAAGCTTTATTATAATGTTTTGAAAACGTCTCGACGAGATCTACAATATTTATCTCAAGGAAAAAAATCAAGTTTTATTTAAAAAATTAGTCACTTTTAAAATTTCTTAAAAACGACATCTACGACATGACTTACATCGGAATCATGTGTCCTCCTCCAAACCATACAACTTTTGTCTGAAACATTTTTCAATAAAATCATCGGTTTTTGAGATACAGCATTGTAAACTTGAAAATGAAATACCCTGTATACAAGTACCTATTTAAAAAAGTTGGAGTACTATTGCAACAGCATATTCTTCAGACCAAATCAAGTCAAAAAGGGCAATTTTAATAAATCATTCTTTTTCCTCCGACAAACAATTATCAAGATATCGTATGCTAAATATTGAAAAAGTTACTAAGTTTTCCTTGAATATCTCAAAAAGTATTAGGCAAATAACAAAATGTTTCAAACAAAAGTTATTCAATTTAATCAGTAGAAAAATATAATACAATAAAAAATAAAGTTTTCTATTTAAAATAATGAAGTTGACCTTTGTTTGACCTAGTAGCGCCATCTATGATAAAACTAATAGTGCCATTTTGTGTCCCCTTTGATTTCAAAGGTTTGTCTAAACCATTTTTTCATAGAATGCATATTTTATTTGTATTTAGATATTTGTCATTAACATTATAACTGGTTCACCCTATATCAAAGAGTACATAAAAACAGGAGAAAATGTATCGGTAGTGGAGGATAAGCAAATCGTGGACGGAAGTAGCATCCATTTCTACTTTTTTAACGTTCAGTTAAAAGTGCCTTTTGGGGTCACAGCCATCTGTTGGAGTCTGCAGATATGTATGTTAGCCATACTAGGCTAAAAAGAAATTGTAAATAAGTGTTAATTGTGATATAAGAGTATCATGGTACATTACCAGGTTTGTGGCATAACAACAACAGCTCAAAATTATGGACGTTTCATCGGCTAGTAATTAAAATCGTTCAATATTGGCATCTGTAAGTCATCTTAAGCATTAATTTCTCAAGCTGGTATATGTAGTCATTTCTGTCCGTTTCGCTAACACTGAATGTTCTCTCCTGTTTCTCTTTGCTCTTATTGTTATATATATGTTACGGGCAAAGTCCGCATGGTGTGCAGTGTCGGCATAGCCCGGGCAATGTCAGCATTGCACAACGTGACTGGACAAAGTAGTTTATTAGCGGACATTGCCCGGTTTGATGTGGGCAAAGTTAACACTGCCCATCTAGCGATGGCAATGTCAGCAACTATTATCACATTGCGGACTTTGATTGGTTAATTTAATACCCTTCCCTCCCCGGAATTAAATCGACGCGATTTAATTATTTAAAAAATTATAAAGAATTTATTGCGAAAAATATTACCTCAGCCAGGATATTTTCCGAAAGCTGCGCCCTCCGTGCGAGAAAGGCTCTTGTGCGGAACAAACTGGGCTCCGTCTTTCGGGAAGAGACGTTAAGCCGTTGGTCCAAAGGGTTAAGTGAAAGGAGAAGGGTAGTGATGGATGAGAATTGTAACCCTACGGGGATCGATTAAAACTTCCATTTTCCATTTTATTACCTCAGTCAAAATACGGACCTGGAACCTCCCTTATTCCGTGAAGGGCGTTGTACCAATTCGACTATCGAGGCATGTGATAAAGTGATAATATTTATCGCAATAACTGGTTAATAATAGTTAACAAACGCATGTTTTAGCCTGCGTAAATTCAAATACGTCATTAAACTCGTGAAAATGTCAACAAATTAATAGACGACGATACGAGTCAAGCGCGGTACGTGGTGCGCAAGTAAAGAAATTAATAGTTACAGAAGTAATAAATTAAAATGTATATAATATACATATACAAATATTCTAACTTAATAAACTGCGCGCCGATTATTAAGTTGGAATATTTGTACATGTATATTATAGATATACATTTTAATTCGTTACTTCTGTAACTATTAATTTCTTTACTTGCGCACCACGTGCCGCGTTTGACTCGTATCGCCGTCTATTAATTTGTTTTAAAGAATTATATATGAAATATATAGTCTTTAACAGTTAAAATTTTATAATACTGGCAATTTTTTTAATTCTATTTTTCTAATTCTTTTTTTCAGTCTTTATTCAGTCTTTTCTACCCCCATTTCATATATAATTCTTTAAGATTTGGTTAATCAGTTCTTAAGTTATAGAAATTTTGGTAAATTTGACACACACATACACACATACGGACATTTTTTTAAAATTGCGATTTTTCGACGTTTTAGAACATTCTAAACACATTGGTAGCGGTAACTAAAAAAATTTTTTTTTACGAAAACAGCTTTCTTTATGAGGAAGCTAAACACGAATATATTTATAAACATCAAATACTATAACATATATATCGGCTAATTGTAAGTGCATATCATCTAGAATCTTTCGAGTTAACTAAAAGACACTAATTTAGAACATCATTCAAATGATTCTAAAATTCAACATTTTGAATAGCTGTAACGAAAAACTAAGTTATTTTCAAGCTTTATGCTTGTGGAGACTTTTCAGTGACTTTTCAAAAATTATAAACAAACTACGTAGTTTTAGCCAATTTTACCGAAGGCCAAAATCCATAAGAATGGCTCGATGTTGAGCCAAAACGTACGGAACGTTTGTAATTTTTTAAAAATTTAAAATAAATCAGGTTTCTGATATTACGCACTGATAACCACATTGTTATTCTCAAGGCCAAATCACGATTGTTTATTGTTATCAAGAGTCCTAAATTATTTTATTTGAAATGCATAAGGTTTGTACAGGTTCCTTTATTTTATAAAAATACGTAGAAAATGTTTTGTAGTAGATAGATAAGTTTATTGTATATCCCCTCAGGATTTACAAGGCGTTTTTGTGAGGAACGTACCCAAACCTCTTACAAACTTATACCTCATCTTCTGCGACCTGGCCCTTTGCGACCATTACACGCTCGTACCCGTCCCGCCCTTGCACCCTCGCCCTCGTTTCCCTCTCTTTCTTTTATCCTCTCTCTCACGCACTCCTCCCTACTCTTTTACCCTGCTCCTTGTCGCCTCTCTACCTTTTTTCATTTCACTCTGCTACTCCTTCTCTCCCTCTCCTTTCTTCAGCCCTTCTCTCTCTTGCCCTTCGCCTCCTTCTGTCATCCCGTTCTTTGCTATTTCTCTATCTTTTTCCCTTTTTCACCCTGTTACTCCTTCTTCTATCCATTTCCTCTCTTCCGCCCTTCTCTCGCCTATCCTTCGCCTCCTGAAACCCAAAAACTCAAAAATCAACTTAAAACAGCTCTGCTAACCTTTCCTTCTGCTCCTTGCACCCTCTTCTCCTGTCCTTTCTCTCATCCTTAAAACCCTTTATCCGCCTTCTCTCAGACCTACTTTCCCTTTTGTCTACATTTCTCTATCTCCTTCTCCTCCTCCTATCCTGCTCTTCATCTTTTTCCCTTTTATCCCCCCACCTTCTCCATCCAGCTACTTCTATTGCTATCTTCTTCCTCTTCCCTTCCGTCTCTCTTCACCTTTCTCTTCCTTTACCATCATCCCTCTCTCCTTTCTCGCCGTCCCCTGCAGCTAGAATCACCGCATTCTCTCGCCATCCTCTGCCATCAGCCTCTTCCCGCACTCTCCTCTTCTCCCTTTCACAACTCCTGCCCTGTGGCGGCCGATCACTTCAATTCAGCTCCCACCGCTCCGTACTTCTACTATTCTCTCAACCTGCTCCTCTCGCTACTGTCATCTCTTCCCTTCTCTCCTTGCATCACTGCTGTCTCTCTCTTTTTACAGATCGAGCGGCGGCCGAACCGCCGGCTTCTCTTGCCTCCCAAACTCTTTCTGTAACCAAACCGCACTTTCCTTTTCCATCTGCCTCTCCAGCACCCTCATCACTCCTCCTTATCCCTCGCCTTCTTACTTTTAGACTGCGTTTGGAAACGCTACCCTGAAGGAAGACTCGGGTGAATAGTGGTGGGGGCAGGGTGCACCCCGGGTATAAGTAGTTTCTGATGAGGCTATGGATCAATGGAGTGGATTGCAGAGAAATACTCGTACTTGTACAATATACTTCGCGTTCCTTTATTGAAAAGTTATACCGTGGATACGTTACAAAAACGACTTCTGTCGGTTACCGTCGTGCAGCGACTCGAAGTAACATGCGCGATCGCGAGACTCGCTACCTCTCCTCTGCCGCGCTCGGCAATATTCGGATACGCTCGTGCGCCTACGCGCTAAACGCGACGACCTGCCTCAATACTTCCGCCGTCGAAGCGTTTTGCATACAAGCCGAGACTAGTGTACAGCTTACTAAACCTATCCCTTGGAAGTGCCTTTGTAAATATATCAGCTAATTGCACTTCAGTGGGTACGAACTTTACTTCTATTTCGCGATTTTCGACCTGTTCCCGAATATAGTGATATTTTATATCAATATGTTTGGTTCTCTTATGGAACTCCGGGTTCCTAATAAGTCGTATCGCGCTCTGGTTGTCGATACACAAAGTTGTCGGTTTATCTTGCTTAAATCCGATGCCTGAGAGCAGCTTCCGAAGCCACACTGCCTCTTTTGCTGCGGTAGCCGCTGTTACATATTCCGCCTCGGTCGTGCTCAGTGATACTAATTTCTGTCGCTGAGACGACCATGTTACTATTCCGCCTGCTATGAGAAACGCGTACCCGGTCGTGGATCTGCGCGTTTCAACGTCGCTCGCAAAATCTGCGTCCGAGTACCCGACTAGATCGATTCCTGACTCGTCCGCGCGAAACTCAATACCAATATCTACGGTCTTGACTAAGTACGACAAGATTCGTTTGACCGCCTGCCAATGACTCTCGTCGTGATTTTGTTTAAATATTTGCTTACTGTGTTCACCGAATACGCTATATCGGGACGCGTTACAACTGCGAGAAACAATAACGAACCGACAGCTTCCCGATACGGAACTGACCACCGCCTCTTTTCGTCTTTCTCTACCGGATACAAAATAGAATGAGGATCTGCCGGTACAGATACTCCTTTCGCCTGGCTCATTCCGAACCGCTCCAGAATCTTTGTCGCGTACGCTGTCTGATGTATAAACATCGATCTCGATTCTCTATCGCGACAAATCTGCAAAATCTGCATCCCGACGAACGCGCTACAATCTCCGAGAGTGATTTCGAACGTTTCGCTTAACAACTCGATTATCTTTTTGATCACTTTTCTCGACTTCGCGGCTACAATTCCGTCGTCCACAAACAACGCGAGATAGACTATCTGATTCTCGTACATCCCGACGAAAATACATTTATCCGCGTCTATTTCTGTTAGATTGAACCGTTTTAACACTTCTTTAACCTTAAGGTTCCAGCATCGCGGCGCTTGCTTCAACCCGTAAAGCGATTTTATTAACCAGCACACGACACTTTTTTGGTTCTCTTCTTTCTCGTCTGTTCGAAGTCCACTGGGAACCTCCATCCGGATATCCTCTTCCAGAATACCGTGCAGAAAAGCAGTTTGAACATCAAACTGTGCCGTCTCAAGGTCCTCTTGTGTGATAATTGCAAAACTCGAAGCGAGTCGTACCTCACAACTGGCGAGAACGTCTTCGAGTAATCTATCCCTTCTCGCTGCTTGAAGCCTCGAGCACACAGGCGAGCTTTATATCTTAGCACGCTTCCATCTGTGTCTCGTAGGACCTTGAAGACCCATCGTGAGTCGATCGTCTTGCCGCCAGGAGTCCTCGGAACAATCTCCCACGTCTTATTCTTCTCGTGTGCCTGGAGTTCTTCTTCGATTGCTTCCGCCCATTGAACTGCTTCCGGACTCGACATCGCTTCTTCGTATGTCGTTGGAGTGCTGTGTTCAATACACAACGCATATCTCGATGGCGTTTGAATCGTGTTTCTATCTCGCAACACTCTCGGCGAGACCGCTTTTTGCTCCGCTTGACTTCGGCCGACCTTCTTAGCGTCTCCTCCTCGATCTCTTTCCGCTTTCGTATTCTCGGCAGCCACTTCGTCAACTTCATTTTCAACGATGGCTCCGTCAAGAACTTCCTCGTCTGGATCCTTGGCTTCTTCTTCTTCTTCGCTTTCGTCGTGCAGATGCGTGTTGCAAATTACATATTTTTTCTTAAAGGAACTATGCCTTTTTTCATACCAATTGATTCGTCTCATTATTCTGTGCATAAAAGTATTAAGGTAACATTACCGAAAACTTAATGTTTTACAAGATATTTTGTATTTTATGTCAAAATACTAGAACTTTCAAGCCTTATAATTCCAGAAGTTCTTAACGAAAAAATACTTTAGTGTTTTGAAAAGCTATTGAGATTAGCTACAAGAATATGCATTGAAAATAGGGGTTTCCATTTAAGAAATTAAAGGTGTCGTTCACGTGAGCTTTAAACGACCATCCATGGTCAAACCAATGACACCATCTTATGTCCACCTTCGAACCAAACAACTTTTGTCTGAAACATTTTTCTCTCCCGGGCTTGGTTTTCGAGATATTCGACTGGATGGATTAAAATGGTCCACCCTGTATATATTTACGTAACCTTGACAACACTCTTCAAAATTATACTAATATTGCTATGTAATGCGTTACTTGAAACCATACAACTTTTGTCTGAAACATTTTTCTCGAAAATGCATAGTTTTCGTAAAATTTAGGACTTAATTCCATACTTTTGCCTAACCCTGTATATATATGTGTGAACTGATTTTCATATTATATATCGTGTATATATGTGTGTGTGTGTGCGCGCACGCGCGCGTATGCGTGCGCGTGCGCATGCGCGTGCCGTGCGTGCGTGTGTGTGTGTGCGTGTGTGTGTGTGTGTGTGCGTGTGCGTGTGCGTGTGCGTGTGCGTGTGCGTGTGCGTGTGCGTGTGCGTGTGCGTGTGCGTGCGTGCGCGTGCGCGTGCGTGTGCGTGTGCGTGTGTGTGTGTGTGTGTGTGTGTGTATGTGAACTGATTTTTATATTGAAACAATAAAATTTCACTCATTAGGTTTGTTCTACTTAGCTGAACGTCTTGCGTAGTTCATTTTTTCACTTTTTTTCTCCTACGTGAAAAGAAAAAGAGGAAAGATAAACCATGCAAGAAGTTCAGCTAAAAAGAGCAGGGCTATTGTCAGTGTGCACCAGTGTTACACTAGTTTTTCTAGTAGAAAACGCTATTTGTGTCTTAATGTTTCTTTCTATGGGAAATTGATTCTTTTCAGGAGCCGGTATCTTTGAAGTTTATGTTAAGCTACACAATGGACGACGAAACGTTTACAGAAATGGGAGAAGTGGATACATTACCTTATGTATGAAGTTTAGTTGACCCTCTTTTGTGAGCTACATGCAACGCTGCACTCATATTCGTCGTGTGTGCCCTCAGTAGATCGAAAATGATAAAAATGTTATGATTACTGCGATTCAACTATAAACAAGCAATTATAAAATTGTTAGATATTCTTTACACTTTAAATTTAGCATACCAGCAGTTGAACCTCCATATTCTTAATAATTTCTCTAATTTTAATTTTTCTTTTAACCTCTAGTCTTATAGTTGCTAGACAGTATGTGGAAATATTTGCTGTATTTCTTTCCGCTATGTGGCAAGTGTTTTTGCGTTTTGTGTACAGAATTTATTTTAATATGTAGGACTTGTGCAAAATGAAAATGTCGTTTCAGAATTTGTACGATGACATTATCATATAATATGTGACCAAATGACAGATGTAGAGATTTCATGTAATGAAATAATGAAGTAATGAGAGAACAAGAAGAGGTGTTAAGTTTATGAATATTGTGTATTGGTAGAATGCTAAAGGTATACAGAAGTTCAATTATAACAATCGGAACAAATTAATAATTATGAATGCTATACAAACTATTTTAAGGCTCCTGGGTACTCACCGCGGCCATATTGAAATTATGACGTCAGAAGCGAGAAATGACACGTTGAAAATTCTTGTATGTATTTTCAAATAAAAAGATATTTGCTTAAAATAACACTACAGATCACTTCAGCACATTCAAAAATACTCCGAGCTGCATCCCTTTCCCTTCACAGTTATTAAATAATCGCAAAACAAATGTGATACGATGCAGGCCTATTTGCAGGCGCAGGTTTCGTATTGCCAACGGTCAAATTACGTTGAATCTACAAATTCTCGTGCGATTACTAAAGGCCAGGCTTTATATAGTAACTTTGCCTCGGTCCGAGAACTTGGACCAAATTCTAGCATCGTAGACACAGGCCTTTAGTCAAGCAACGTTGAACGTGGTCAGCGCGATAGTTTAAATGGGTTATAGGTTTCATACATGAAGATTCTTCATGGTTTTATATTATTATTCATTTTACGGCTGTTTCTTAATTGTCAAGGGAAAGGAATAAACCTAACCTAACTTCGAAGTATTTTCGAAGTATGCTGAAGTGATCTAAAGTGTTATTTTATGCAAATACATTTATATTTGGAAATGGCATGCAAGAATTCTCAACGTATCAATTCTCAACATTTCTCACAATCTCACAAGATGTCGGGAAGAGCAAAGGAAAAAAAAATCCAAAACAAAAAATATACTAAATATCTCGCATAGAAAGAGCTCTGTAGGGTAGGAGACAGTTTTTCATATATTATGTCAAAATAATTATAAATGGATCAAGCAATGGGGGAGAACACGATAACCGGGGCCCCTTGATTTGACTGTGGTTTTTGGTAGAATTTTTTACGCTAAACAAAAAATTATATAGGTTTTATAGGGCTAACTGCTTTAGTTTTCGAGATATGCAGTATTAAAGCTCAAAATAAATATAATATAAATCTTTACTTGGTAATTGTATAGATGGGGGGGACCACCTTGGATGACCTTAATATTTTAGTATGTTGTCAAGGTCACCCTCCTGAGTGACCTTCAAAAGGTTTCAGCCCGCGCTCGTTATTCGTTATCATCGGTCATCGGAGAGGACGTTCCTTTTTATTCATAATTACCTTTAAATTATTAGCTATAATATATTATCGTATAAATATATATGTACATGGCGGGGAGTGTCCATGGGGGGTGCAGGGGGAGGGAAGCCCCCTCTGCTCAACCCACACCGCCAGGTGCACGGGGGGGTGCGGGGGACAGAGCCCCCCGCCCACACTCGTAGGTTTACTCACACAATAGGGGGATGCGGGGGGGGGCGAAGCCCCCCCTGCTCAACCCACACCGCCAGGTGCACGGGGGGTGCGGGGGGCAAAACCCCCCCGCCCACACTCGTAGGTTTACTCACACAATGGGAGGGGGGTGCGGGGGGGCGAAGCCCCCCTGCCCAACCCACACCGGTGAGGTCGCCCTTAATCTAGACATTTACCAAGTTATATTAATTTTGAGCTTTAATACTGCATATCTCGAAAACTAAAGCAGTTAGCCCTATAAGACCTATATAATTTTTTGTTCAGCGTAAAAAATACTACCAGAAACCACAGTCAAATCAAGGGGCCCCGGTTATCGTGTTCGTGCCAAGCAATGAAATAAGATTCATTATGAATGTAATCATATAAATTTCAAACAATATATATTCCTGTATTTATTTACCGTACGTGTGCGCACACACGCGCGTACGTACGTACACAATTCTCTAACACACATGCAAGTTATAATAATAATTTGCGGCCGACTTCTTTTATTCAGAAATTATTCCAGAATTAGACATTTGGTTGTACAATCTGTTTTTCTTTCGTTTTCTGATCCTAACATGGTCGTGACAGATATGAATAGTAGGAGTAACGCAAGAGAAGAACTAATCTAACGAGAAATCTAGATTAGAGGACATCAACTGTATAATAATAACATTTTTTAGCGACTTAGATTACAGAAGGATATTAATTTGTCCTATGAATATCGCGAGAAAACTAAAACGCAATGGAAGCACTTTGTCATATTTATTACATTACAAAATAATAATATGTAATACAATACATTTCTGCGTAAAATTATTTTACAAACATTCATACAGCTTATAAAAGTATCACAATAAATATCACAAAGCAAAATTTTAAATACAAAACGTATTTTATGGTTAAATTAATGAAATATAAACTTCTTAATGAAAAACATTAAAATATTTTATTGATCTTTCATTATCTTAATAAAAACTAGGCAAAAATTGTAATAAATATCAATAAAGAAGAAAGAGAAAAGAGTTATGAACATGTATCCTTGAGTTTGTTTAAGAGAGGATAAATAGTTTAGTGCATTGTGTTATCTTTGTTTCTTATTAATTAAGATATCGCTCTTTCTATTTTGATATTTGTCTATTCATATATTTGAGAGTTTATCATACATGTATGTGATATATTGCTTTGTAATATATGATTTAATAACTGTAAACAGTGTAAACCTATTTTAAGACTGAAAGTTTAATAAACCAAATAATAGAAGAGAATGAGAGGAGTTATATCATCTATATAAAGCAAAAAAGTTCCGCAAATATATTTTAATATTTTAATTAACAATTTAATTACTGAATTAGTATTCTTATATTTCGTATATATATATGTTTAATATTGAATTTCTAGAATTACTTTTTCTTAGCATAAATATAGAGAATATGGATATAAGAAGGAGGAAGAAAAAAGAAGGAAATAAAAAAGAAGTAATGAAATATAAAGAAAGTGCAAATGTAAAGAAGTAAGAATAAAAATATGTAGATAATATATTAACATACAAAATAATTCTAGCCATTTAAACAGGAGAAAAGCAAGAAATTATATTTCTTTAACGATTGGAAAAAAAGTAAAATGATAGAGGAAAAAATTGATGAGAATAATAAAGAGTCCAACTTTGTATAACGCTTTTACATGATACTATTTTTACAATACGCAATTGCACTTTTTTAATGTACGATTTTTTCATAGATTTCTTTCATCACTTTATGTATAAAAGTATCAAAATAAGATTATCAAAAAATTAGATAATATTTTACGACATGTTTTATAGTATGTATTATTGTAAAAGGATAAAGAATTTTACTTTATATACCCCAAGGGGCCTTAAAGAGCGTTTTGAAGGGACGTACCCAACCCTAACCTCCAATTTCATCCACTACCTTACTGTTTCCTCCTTTGGACCAACGATTTAACGTCTCTTCCGAAAGACGGAGCCCAGTTTTCTCCACATCTTGCACGAAGGGACGCGGTTTTTTCGGAAAAAAACTTTCATGATTCATGGCTCTAGTGGACTCGAACCTGGTTCCTCAGATTACGAGTATGGCGCGGCGCTCTACCACTAGACCACACCGCCGCCCTGTATTATTGTAATTATAGTATGTATTATTGTAATAAGTTCTGATATGAGATACGAAATATGTCATAATGTATAATATTTAGTTTTCAATAACCTTTATATTTTAACTAGACACTACAGGCGCGCTACGCGCACGCTATTTATCTTTAATACGACCCTTTTTGCCCTTTTTAGAAGAGGATACATATATTGACATATAATAATGAAAGGAATCGATTTGTTTGTGTAAAAATTGGATTTCATTATCTTTCAACTTTTTTACCTATCATTTGTTATACCTATCATTATTATTTGTTTTGGATCATGTTGACCATCATGAAACAAATATTCTCTGTTCAAAAGATTAAATTGCTAGAATTATCTTGTACATGAAACACTGAAAGTAGATCTGTTTCGAAGAAATTTAAACTAAATACATAGAAGTTGTTTAGACATCTTATCATCTGATTTTTCATAATCAATTAAACTGCATTGGAAGATTTTTTGCGTTATTGTTATTTTATGTTAGTACTTACTTTCTTTATTACAACACAATATTTTTAAATTTATTTTACCCGAAATGACCATGTGGTTTAGTTTATTTATAATTTCAGTATTTTATAGTATGATATGTATTAGAAAAGTTAATGCAATTAAAAAAAGATAATCATACGTAAATTATAAATATAGGATATGTATATAAAAACTAAAAAGGTATAAATCCTTTTAAAAAATAAAAACTGTTTTAGTATTTTATTTTTTATTAGCTTCATTTATTTTAGATTGTTTTATTAAATAAAATGCTTATTTTATATATTAATATAGAATATTGTTTTATTAATATTTAATAAAACATTATTTTATTTATGTAGTAATGATTAATAAATTACATCAAGAGACAAGATAGTGTCTCGCGCCAAGTACATGCGAACCAAGACCGCACCGTGATCAAGAGACACGGTAGTGTCTCGCGCCAAGTACGAGACGCGCAGAGCGAGACCGACCGTGACTCTTTTACGCGACGCGACGAGTTGCGAGTACCCGAAATTTTGAGTCTCAATAAATGACTGAACGGATCGAATTCAGACTAATCTCAATCAATAGCTTGGGGTCGAATTATATGACCAAAAGTGTTTTTATTTTTCCTCTACGTACCCTACGAGCGGAGATTTTGTGATGCAAAGTCCGAAGTGTGTAAATTTTTATTAAGATACGTCGTCGTCAGAACGTCACTTTCACTTTTGCACCACAGCGCTAGTTGCGCGTCCTTTTCACTTTTTCGACGCTAGCGAGCTAGTATCGCTAGTTTCGTATTTTAAGAAACGTCGTCGGACAAAAATGACGTTTGTATTTTTCCTGTTTTTGACACGAGAACACAGTATAAACAGTAGCGACAGTAAGGTACTAAGCGTCGGCACCTTTGATATTGTGATTTGCAAATCACGTGACATACCGCCATAACCCTGGTGTAAAGAAGCACTACATTTTAAAATGTAAATATCGTAAAATTAAAACTTAAAAGTAAAATATTAATATTTTGAAACTAAACATACCACAAAATAAAAGAATACATTTTTTTAAAAGTTTATTTATAATTACATTTTATTATTTACGAAACATAATAAATAAAATGGTAAAAATAATAAAAATACACTTCGAAGATAAATTACATATATTATATAAATGTGTAATACAAAGTAATCTAAATAAATTTTACATATGCTGCGACGCTATTTCTCTATTTATTATTTTCCCCCGGGCCGTGAGGCGGGGCTGACTCGCGCAGCAAATCTCTGATCGGGCGGCAGAGCGGGTCTCGGAAGCGATACGAAATTACCTTGGGCGCCAGGTGTGGATACGGCCACACCACCGTTTACTCTAACCCGCGAAAAGTACTCTACATAAACTCTACATAGATCCGAAACCAACTCTCATTATCGATATGACTCTTAATTCAATAATCCAGATACACCCGCTCTGACCGATCGCAACGACTGCTCAGAATTTTCGGTAGAGGGTCGTAGTTCTTCCATAGGCCGAATGCGGAGGGGTTTGACCGTGGTGAGGCGAAGACAAACACAAAAGAAAGCACTCAAATATCAGGTAAATCCAAATATAATATACTAGAAAGCGTGATAATTGTGTTACAACTAGCAGAACGCGAGCGAAATATTCGCCGCGATCAATCGCAATCCCTCGACCACGTAAGGTCTTTCGAAGGGTCTGCGCGTTACAAATAAACTCGGACGCAGAAATGATATTCCCGGAAAAACGTACGCGCAACTTGTACTCGCAATAAGGGACACTCTGCGCTAGGAAGTACGCGAGGCGCAATAATATACACCGACACAATAATACACGCCAGGGATAATATACGCGATGAAATGCGCGAAACGTAATAATATACGCCGACCACTAATACACGCAAGAAATAATCCACGCGATGGAATGCACGAAACATAATCATGTACGCCGCCGAAATAATGCACGCAAGAAATACTCTACTCTATGAAATACACGAAAAGTAATAATATATGCCGACGCAGTAATACACGCAGGAAATAATCTACACTATGAAATACGCGAAAGTAAGAATATACGCCGACGAAATAATACACGCCGGAAATAATATACGCTAGGAAATACGTGTAAACTAATAATGTATGCCGACGAAATAATACACGCAATCACAATAATCCACGCTAGGGGATGACTAAATAATACACGCGATGAATAACGCAGAACGCAGCAATAAAGCTTAACGGGAGCGCGAAAACTAATATCAAATCCCACACGAAATGCAATGATATAAGTCATACCCGAATGGCGATCACATAGGCCATCGAACGAAAGACTACACGCCAACGAAAGGATACTCGCATTCGTGACTTACGAAAGAGTACACGCAGTATACTGGGTACGATTCTCCTCGCCCCTCGGTCCACGCCGCGAGCGCGTGATACTTCCGCACGATACAATCCGGGGCGCGCGATATCTCCACCCGGAGGAACGCAACTCTAAGACTAACAGGAACGCGAAACCAAAAATGGAATAATCTGAAATGCACACCCCCGACTCGTTACTCCGTCGCCTCACACTCGAAGCACCGGGCGCGGTAATTAACGGGTCTACGTGCCGATACGCCCCAGACTGAACGCACGGACGAGATTCACGCCACCGCGGACGCAAGACTTACGATTAACGAGACACTAAGACTACCGGAAACGCGAAAATATACACTCGGATTAACGGAAACGCGAAAACTAATAGTAGGGTGACTGTTGAGCCGATTCGCCTATTCGCTTAACACTCTCAAGGATCGTGACGCGTGGCAAGGCCGCCACGTCGTACGCCGACACGCTATCACACGCACTTATACACCGGATTGTCGAGTCGAGCGGAAAAGGACCCCCCTTTTACTTTATTCACAGGGTAGCAGCGGGCGGGATCTGTCAGACCCGTAAAAATGACTTAAGCAATAATCCCGAGGGATTCACGACAGTCGTGCGTAGGTCGGGAGGCGATCCTACGCACATCTCCAAAAATACGATACTTGAAACGGTACTCGACGTTCCGCCCCGCTGGCCCCGTTACCTTACTTTCGGGATTGCCGGTCGTTTACAACCCTCTCGTGGTCCTCGATCCTTCCTTCTTAGTGGGCTTGTGACGCAAATGACCTGGAGACGCCGTCGGAAGATCCGGGAAGAGTTTTCTTTTCTGTATAAGCGTTCGAGTTCCCTGGAAACCTCTAGCAGGGAGATAGGGTTTGGAACGCGAAGAGCACCGCAGTTGCGGCGGTGTCCGGATCTTCCCCTCGGACCTTGAAAATCCAGGAGAGGGCCACGTGGAGGTGTCGCGCCGGTTCGTACCCATATCCGCAGCAGGTCTCCAAGGTAAAGAGCCTCTAGTCGATAGACTAATGTAGGTAAGGGAAGTCGGCAAATTGGATCCATAACTTCGGAATAAGGATTGGCTCTGAGGAGCGGGGCGTGTCGGGCTTGGTCGGGAAGCGGGCTTAGGGCCGCCGCCCTCGCTTAATACACCCTCGAATCAGGACTCCTCGCCGGACGTCCACGCACGCTCGAGATCGGCTCAACAGTGACGATCGTGGCGGGCCCGCTTCGCGGCCTCCTATAATTTTGGGGCGCTTCACCGCGCCGGCGGATAACGCCACCCGGCCTATTCGGGTCGCCCGAACGCTTCCTCCTGTAACTAATATCTAAACTAAAAACATGATAACTCGACAAGCGGGTACGCGCGCCGTATAAAGGGTCGAGGGGGTTCTACGTGTCCGGTCCCAGTGACGGGCACCCGGTGCAACGTCACAACTCCCCCCTTCCCGGGAAGGACCGAACCGGTCTTACCGACCTACGGCCCACAATCCCGACACTTATACGGGTTCCGCTTTTCCCCCGACTCAACACCCTTGCGCTCGTCATACTCATTCAACCAATACATCATCAAATGACCGATTACTTCGGCTTGGGAGGGAAATAGGGCTTCAAGTCCTTTACATGACTCTTTCCCATTGACCTCCCCTCCGAGTTCACGAGTTCGTATACCACTGGGGACAAGATTTTTGAAACGCGAAAAGGACCATGAAATTTCGGTACTAATTTAGCCGCAATGTTATGTACCGCCGACGACAAGACATGTTGCCGCCGCCACACCAAATCATCTACTTTATATTGCTTATCCCGTCGACGCAAATTATAATGGTGTGATTGCCGCGCGTGAGCTCGCTCGAGGTTTTCGACTACCCAATCGTATACGGGCTGCAACTTCTTCATGCGGATAGACCATTCTTCAACGTCCGGAGGGGCTTCTTCTGACTCCTGGGATTGACGTCTCAAATACCGGGCTGGTGCTAATTCCCGCCCCAAATTCAAGAAGGCTGGAGATACTCCGAGAGAGGAGTGATAAGCAGTATTGTACGCGAAACGGAAGTCCTTAAGATGCACGTCCCACTCACGATGATCTTCCTTGAGGAAAGCCGTGATCATAGTCTTCAAGATGCGGTTGACTCGCTCCACTGGGTTCGCCTGGGGGTGGTACGGCGGTACGGTATCAAGCCGAATTCCATTCTCCTCAGCAAAACTTTTCATTGTCCGATTGACAAATTCCGTGCCGTTGTCTGTCAGCAGCGAGGTAGGGGTCCGCCAACGGGTAATAACGAGCTCCTCCAATGCCTCCACGATATTCTTAGCATTAGCGGCCCGCAAAGCTCGACATTCGATCCATTTGGTAAATAGATCTTGCACCACCAGGATGTAGGAATATCCCGCCCGACTACGCGGGAGCGGTCCCATAATATCGGCCGCTACCACGGTCCATGGTTGGTGAACCTGGCGTTGCCCCATCAAACCGGCGGGAGCCTGTTGCTCCACCTTTGTGCGTTGGCACACCTCACACTTTCTTACGTAGGCTGCCACGTCGCGGAACATATTGGGCCAAAAGTAGGCGACGGCCACTCGATGGTAGGTCTTTTCTACGCCGAGGTGTCCCGCTTGTGGGTCGTCGTGGGACTCCTGGAGGGCTTCCCCCCTCAACTCTTGTGACAATACCATCTTCCACTGTTGTAGATCCTCTACAATATCGGATAGGATCGGTCGGGGCCTCCGGATGTATAACTGGCCTTCTACCAGCTTCCAATTACGGAAGCGTCGCGGGTCCTCCTTTACCTCTCGGCAACGCTGAATGTACCATTCGTCCTCCGTATCTGGGTGGTCCAACGCGGCCGTGACTTGCGCTGAGTCTGGCTCAGTCTCGCTCTCGTGAAGGCGGGACAAGGCGTCAGGCACATGATGTAAGGCGCCCTTGCGGTGTACAATCTCATAGTCGTATTCGAGGAGCTCTAGGGCCCATCTCGCCAGTCTGCCGGTGGGATTCTTTAAGTTGTGCAACCAACGGAGACTGCTGTGATCGGTTATCACAGTAAACTGGTAACCTTCGAGGTAAGGCCTAAATTTCTTAATGGCCCACACTACGGCCAAGCACTCTTGCTCGGTGACAGAGTATTTACGCTCTGGGTCGGTCAAAGCACGGCTCGCATAAGCTATGACGTGCTCCACGCCGTCAACTGTCTGGGTCAACACTGCACCTAATCCCACGGAGCTCGCATCCGTCTGCAAGACAAAAGGGATCTCAAAGTTCGGACAGGACAACAGCGGTGTCGTCGATAAATGGGTTCTCAATTGCTCGAAGGCTTCCTCCTGCTCGGCGTTCCATTCCCAGCGCTGGTTCTTCTTCAGTAGCCGGGTTAGCGGTTCACTCAGAGTCGCAAACTGGGGAATAAACCTCCGATACCACGAGGCCATTCCTAATAAACGTCGAAGTTGTTTAATATTAGTGGGCCGTGGATACTCTACGATAGGCTGAGTCTTCTCCGGGTCCACGGCTAAGCCTCCCTCCTGCACTACAAAACCCAAATATTTTACCTGAGGGCGGCAGAATTCGCACTTCTCGGGGTTAATAGCGAGACCAGCGCCAATGAGCTTATCCAACACCCGACCAAGCCAAAGCAAATGGTCCTCGAAAGTAGGCGTAGCGATGATGATATCGTCTAGATAAGCAAATACATATGGCTCCATCTCGGGGCCTATCAGGCTATCCAAGGCTCGCTGAAAAGTGGCCGGCGCTCCCGTGAGTCCATATGGCATGCGAGTGAACTGGAAATGACCCATTCCGGGTACGCTAAATTTCATGCAGTAATTTCTTGGCAATCCTTCGATAGAGGGATCTGAAAATACGCCTGACTGAGGTCGATCGTGGAAATGTATCTGGCGGACCTCAACTTATCGAGGATGCCGGTCATATTAGGCGAGGGGTAGGCATCCTTTTTCGAAATAGCATTGACTTTGCGAAAGTCTAAACAGAACCTATATTTCCCGTTAGGCTTCTTAACCATCACCACGGGGTTCGACCAGGCGCTTTGCGAGGGTTCAATGATTCCCGCCTCTAACATCGCTCGAACCTCCTCCCGCATGGCTTCCAGAACCTTGGGCGACACCAGATAACAGCGTTGCTTGATTGGTGGGTGATCACCGACGTTAATTTTATGCTCCGTGATAGTCGTTATTCCGGGGCTCGCCACCGCGGCGGGGAGCCGTGTTCTCAAGAAGTTCTGTAGCCGAGTCTCCTCGTGAGGGGACATCCTTGCGAGTCCACAATACTCTTTAAGGGCGTTCTTTTCAGTCTCGAAACCGTAGGTGACCGACGACTGGTCCCCGAAACTCCACCGACCGGAAGCAAAATCGAGTATTATTCCAAAGGCGCGCAGAAAATCAACTCCGACAAGAGCCGGGACCGATAACTCCGGTAGTAGCCAAACCGATACCGTCTGGGTTCGTCCTTCGAGGGTGAAGGGCAATTCGACCTCCTCATGGGCCTCCGCGATCTCCCCGTTGGCCGTCTGGATTCGGAAGGTGCGCCCGACTTTTGTCTGTATGCCGAGCCGCCGAACGAGGCGAATACCTTCCCGCCCCAGCAGGGTGCGATTCGAGCCGGTATCCACCAAAGCGGCCAGGGGACGTGTTCCCACTCGCAATCGGAAGTATCCGAGGGGTGGGCTCCCGTCGGCAGGGACTGTGCCATACGCGCAACCACGATCCTCGTGGGGTTCCTCAACTTCTAGGGCCGCCGAAGGCTGCCGAGGAGTCGTAAGGGCCCGATTTACGATCTCCCGCTCGCGTTTCCCGCGCAAATGGGACAGGTTCGCACGGTATCTCCCGCGCGACCACAACGATAGCAGTAGACACGGCGAGGCTCAGTACACTCCCGCGCGAGGTGGCCGTTCTTTTCGCAATTCCAGCACTTTCCAGCAGGCCTCGGCTGATTGGCCGTGGCTGGACTGGTAGGTGTAGGAGGATCTTCCTTAGACGCCGCATCTCCTCCTGCGGCCGGTTCGCTCCTCCGCGAGGTCTTCGCTGGAGTCGCGGCAGCGGTGGTGGCGGTCTTCGCACTCTTCTTAGGCGCGTGATATGCCAACTCCGGGAACATGGAGTTATCGGGCAGCAGCGGAGCGCGATACTGCTTGACCGCGAGATGCGTCCGCTCAAAGCGAGTGGCAAGTTGCTCCAAAGCCTCGAAACTACGGAAGTCATCCCGATGGATAGCCAGTTGTAACCGCGGAAGCATATTGCGGTGCGCGTAATTGAGTTGCTCCTCGACGTACCACGGTGGATTGAGACGATTGAATAGAGTAGTCATGCAGGTAATATAGTCTGCTGCTGACTCGTGTTCGCCCTGAGTACGTTTCATTATTTCTTCCCTCAAGGCAAATTGGAAGTCGGGATCTCCGAAACGGGAACGCCACGCGGTCTCGAACTCCGCCCAACTATGCCACTGGGATCTCTTCTGGCGGAACCAATGCGATGCGATCCCGGACAAGAACAAGGGTAGACATTTCAATATGTCTTCATCGGACACCGGAATCAGGGCACGGCCCTCCTCGATCCGCATCAGGAACGCCTCCGCGTCGTTTCCCCGGGCTCCCGAAAAGCTCAGGGTCCATCGCCTCATGATGTTATAGACATCGAGGGCTGAGGCTTCTGCCCGTCGCGGCGCTTCATTACGCGGTCGGGCGCCTAACCAGGGGAGATTAGGGGCCGATAGTATCTTCCGAGAAGCCGTGAGGGAGTCCAGATTCTCGTTGGCTGCTCCCGCAAGGTCGTTTCTCTCCTCGCGGGGTGGTGTTCCTCCGAGCCCTTCCCTCATGGTACGCTCGTACCGTGCCAGACGCTTACGCAGGGTCGGCACGATCCTATCCGTAGTCAGACCTCTTTTTACCAGATGCTCGTGTAGCTGTTCTAGGGAGAGCTCCTCAATCCAACTCTCGGGATCGACCTCGGTATTCATCGCGAAAGCTCACCCGGTACGCGAAAGCAAAATATTATTCGTGGCTCCGACCAGCCACGACTCACGTGATCGTCTTAACCGCCCCCCACAACACCGAAGACTCGAAAACGTAAACAACGCGCGGACTCAGACCATCGAGCTAAGCGCTCGAATTCCTTTTACAAATAACCCACCCGAAATTTCATGGTCACTGACAATTTACAACGGCGAGCGTCTCGCTTCCAGCCTCGCAAGATATATCATACAGTCACACAAATTAATAGATAATCAAGTCAGGTTATCAGCAGAATCAATAGGCAATATATCGACAAAATTACATTAGGTAGGTTGCGCATATCTAAATAGCTTCCCTTCGTACGGGGGACCAACGTTTGATTAACTATTAATGATTTGATCAACTATGGCCTGCGCATTAATCTTCCAGTATTCTCACAGTAGGCTAGGCCTTTCTTTACTTCGGATGTGAAAAAAAGAGAAAAAAAATAAATAATCAAACTCTGTGGTCATAATCATATGCGCTATCTACCGACATCATATACCAAAATCATCAACTCAAAGAATAATCATATAACAAAACGATTCGCCAAACCAAAGTCAAGCCTCCTTTCAACGTGACTCGGTAAATTGTCAACGGCAGACACCTCTCATTAAAGTTTCGTGGGCCCCACGTTGGACGCCAAATTTTTGCGACGCTATTTCTCTATTTATTATTTTCCCCCGGGCCGTGAGGCGGGGCTGACTCGCGCAGCAAATCTCTGATCGGGCGGCAGAGCGGGTCTCGGAAGCGATACGAAATTACCTTGGGCGCCAGGTGTGGATACGGCCACACCACCGTTTACTCTAACCCGCGAAAAGTACTCTACATAAACTCTACATAGATCCGAAACCAACTCTCATTATCGATATGACTCTTAATTCAATAATCCAGATACACCCGCTCTGACCGATCGCAACGACTGCTCAGAATTTTCGGTAGAGGGTCGTAGTTCTTCCATAGGCCGAATGCGGAGGGGTTTGACCGTGGTGAGGCGAAGACAAACACAAAAGAAAGCACTCAAATATCAGGTAAATCCAAATATAATATACTAGAAAGCGTGATAATTGTGTTACAACTAGCAGAACGCGAGCGAAATATTCGCCGCGATCAATCGCAATCCCTCGACCACGTAAGGTCTTTCGAAGGGTCTGCGCGTTACAAATAAACTCGGACGCAGAAATGATATTCCCGGAAAAACGTACGCGCAACTTGTACTCGCAATAAGGGACACTCTGCGCTAGGAAGTACGCGAGGCGCAATAATATACACCGACACAATAATACACGCCAGGGATAATATACGCGATGAAATGCGCGAAACGTAATAATATACGCCGACCACTAATACACGCAAGAAATAATCCACGCGATGGAATGCACGAAACATAATCATGTACGCCGCCGAAATAATGCACGCAAGAAATACTCTACTCTATGAAATACACGAAAAGTAATAATATATGCCGACGCAGTAATACACGCAGGAAATAATCTACACTATGAAATACGCGAAAGTAAGAATATACGCCGACGAAATAATACACGCCGGAAATAATATACGCTAGGAAATACGTGTAAACTAATAATGTATGCCGACGAAATAATACACGCAATCACAATAATCCACGCTAGGGGATGACTAAATAATACACGCGATGAATAACGCAGAACGCAGCAATAAAGCTTAACGGGAGCGCGAAAACTAATATCAAATCCCACACGAAATGCAATGATATAAGTCATACCCGAATGGCGATCACATAGGCCATCGAACGAAAGACTACACGCCAACGAAAGGATACTCGCATTCGTGACTTACGAAAGAGTACACGCAGTATACTGGGTACGATTCTCCTCGCCCCTCGGTCCACGCCGCGAGCGCGTGATACTTCCGCACGATACAATCCGGGGCGCGCGATATCTCCACCCGGAGGAACGCAACTCTAAGACTAACAGGAACGCGAAACCAAAAATGGAATAATCTGAAATGCACACCCCCGACTCGTTACTCCGTCGCCTCACACTCGAAGCACCGGGCGCGGTAATTAACGGGTCTACGTGCCGATACGCCCCAGACTGAACGCACGGACGAGATTCACGCCACCGCGGACGCAAGACTTACGATTAACGAGACACTAAGACTACCGGAAACGCGAAAATATACACTCGGATTAACGGAAACGCGAAAACTAATAGTAGGGTGACTGTTGAGCCGATTCGCCTATTCGCTTAACACTCTCAAGGATCGTGACGCGTGGCAAGGCCGCCACGTCGTACGCCGACACGCTATCACACGCACTTATACACCGGATTGTCGAGTCGAGCGGAAAAGGACCCCCCTTTTACTTTATTCACAGGGTAGCAGCGGGCGGGATCTGTCAGACCCGTAAAAATGACTTAAGCAATAATCCCGAGGGATTCACGACAGTCGTGCGTAGGTCGGGAGGCGATCCTACGCACATCTCCAAAAATACGATACTTGAAACGGTACTCGACGTTCCGCCCCGCTGGCCCCGTTACCTTACTTTCGGGATTGCCGGTCGTTTACAACCCTCTCGTGGTCCTCGATCCTTCCTTCTTAGTGGGCTTGTAGGGCCGCCGCCCTCGCTTAATACACCCTCGAATCAGGACTCCTCGCCGGACGTCCACGCACGCTCGAGATCGGCTCAACAGTGACGATCGTGGCGGGCCCGCTTCGCGGCCTCCTATAATTTTGGGACGCTTCACCGCGCCGGCGGATGGCGCCACCCGGCCTATTCGGGTCGCCCGAACGCTTCCTCCTGTAACTAATATCTAAACTAAAAACATGATAACTCGACAAGCGGGTACGCGCGCCGTATAAAGGGTCGAGGGGGTTCTACGTGTCCGGTCCCAGTGACGGGCACCCGGTGCAACGTCACAATGCATTGTAGAAATATGTAATTATAGATAATTACTACAGTTTTAGGTAAATAACTTTTAAACGAGTAAGTGGATCCAAATGAACTTTTGTACGAATATTTATCATAATTTCATTAGCATATGTACAAATTTCGATTTAATTCGTAATGTTACTTTCTCATCAAATTATAAGAATAAGAAGAAATTTCATACATCAACAAACTTTTTATTAAAATATCTCAGAAACTAAAGCCGTAATAAAAAATCTAACGACATTTTTCAAATACAATGTCGATACAAGCTTTCGATTACGACTAGTCCGAATAAGATTGGTGCAGCCAATCCCGAGATATGATAAAAATTAATGCAAACAAAAAAATTAAATAATTTTTAAACCAGTAAGAGAATTGTGCTGAAATTTTACACAGATACTTAGACGTAATAATAGACAATCTATGAAATTTTTAGATTTTTGGTAATGCTTTGAGATGTCACCCATCCTTAACTTGCTCCGATTTGGCATCGGATTCATATCCAAGTCTTATACGGGGGTTTTTGGGGCCGCTGATTACGAATCTGAATTCAAAATTTGCAAATTCAAAATGGCGGATCCAAAATGGCGGATGAAAATGCAAAAAATTACTTGATTCGCATGAAATTTGTCACTCGGGGATTTTTGGGGTCGCTGATTACGAAGCTGAACTTAAAATGAAGAAATTCAAAATGGCGAATCCAATAACATGGAGCAAAATACAAAAAATAGATAGAAATGTATGAAGCTTGGTACTCACAACATAGTATTATCTAACCTAACATATATATTTTCGAAAACTGTTATATTTTCAAAAGCAAAAAAAAATAAAAAACAAAAAAAAATAAAAAAAGAGTGTTTAAATCCTACCGTTGCAGCCTCCTTGTGGCACACTCCGGGGTTAGCCCAGTCAATAGAGACATTTAAATGGAATTAATTCCGGGAAGCAATTTTTTTTTTTTTACTTTCGGAGGGTCATGAATAGTCTAAAACCGGATTTTCGGGATTCTAACCCTGGAGTGTTAGCCGCCATTTTGATTAAAAGGGTGATTTTGTAAATATCTCGCTTATTTTCAACTTTAGAGTGAAAGTGGTAATAACCAAACTTGTAGAAAATTTAATACTCTACAATTTTGGTCTTTATCATTTTTCACCTAGGATCGATATTTTGGGTCTTAGACTCGAAAGTGGGGGGGGAAATTTTATTATTTTTTTTTATTTTTTGAATTTACTTGGTATAATGAAAAACATCTTTTCCACATCACCACGGGGGTAGAGTTTATGGCACGTTTATTCAAAAAATTAAAAAAAAATAATAAAATTTTACCCCCCATTTTCGAGTCTAAGACCCAAAATATCGATCCTAGGTGAAAAATGATAAGGACCAAAATTGTAGAGTATTAAATTTTCTACAAGTTTGCTTATTACCAATTTCACTCTAAAGTTGAAAATAAGCGAGATATTTACAAAATCAACCTTCTAATCAAAATGGCGGCTAACGCTCCAGGGTTAGAATCCCGAAAATCCGGTTTTAGACTACCCATGACCCTCCAAAACAGTCAAAGAAAAAAAATCGCTTCCCGAAATTAATTCCATTTCAGCGGCTTTTTTGGGCTCTATTGACTGGGCTAGGTCGTGAATAAATTCATCAGCTAATCAAAAAGTATTGTTACCAATTTTTCAAAATCAATATCGACACTTACTAGTGTGAGAAATATTTTTACTTCATATAGGGTGCGTTCGGGGAGACGGACGCTATTAGCGCTACCTAGCGCTACTGGCTGTTCGCGGAGCTCTATGATAGCGCTACCAAACACTGTCGTGACGTCATTACTGGTAGTATTATACATCATAACTGCTCGCTACCAACGCTCTTCCTTCCGAGAGTGCATTAATAGCGTTATCATTTACAGGCTCTATGAATAGCGCAATAGTGAATGGTAGTGAAATGCGGCGTTTGAACCAAAATAGTTTGGCGGCGGCGAAGTACGCCGATAATTTTCTCTTTCAGCGGCGGCGGAATTGGCGAGTGATAATTTATCGGCGGCGTTATAATACATTTTTTTAAATCCTCTTGACTTAAAATAAAGTTTAATTTTAACTTTTCATAAATAATATGAACAAAAATAGCAAACAATAAATACTCAGCACTTGTTTTCAAAATACGATCACTTTATTATAGCATTACTAATACATTTTTTTTCACAAAAAAAAATTATCTTAAAATGTTATTCCTGACCATCATACGTAACAAAAATAAAATGTAATTCACTGGTATGACCATCAGATATCAGACTTCTTTCTCTCTTACTTATTAAACATTTCTTCACATATTAAGTTGTATAAATAATATGAATAATATAACTTATACTTAATGTAAAACTTATTTTACTGACTTTAAATACATATCTTTTATTAATTTGAAATAATTATCAAGAATAAATAATATTTTATTAGACTTTGATTATTTTAACGAAGAACGTTTTGCTGTGATAAGCAAACCTGCAGAAGAAAATGCGCGTTCAGATGCTAAACTTGTAATCGGTGTATGGCATAAATGCAGCATACTAATTTGTATAAATTCGGCAGTGACAACTTTATTTTATTCTACCATTGTAGAGGATCTTCGATAATAGATTCTGACATATGTAAATACTTTTTAACTTCGACAAGAATAGGATCTTCAGGAGGAATAATACTTGTATGTTTCGCAGCCAACTCCAATTTTTTAACTCCAGCCAACTCGTAATTTTTTAACTCCAAGAAGCTCACACGACTTATTAAAATAATCTGCTTCTTTTATTAGATGCCATATTATGAAAAAGTAAAACTAAACGTGAGAATCTAACTTATTATATCATAAAAATAATAATCTTATATTTGGTGATTACCCAGATAGCACAAATGTGAATAGAAATTCATAGAGATTTCATTTTAAAGAATACATACAGAACTATAAAAATGAATACATGAAGAATTCCTGAAGAATTAATCACATGAAATTCGTCCTAAAGTATTCCTCATCCTTTTCATTCCCTTTCATATAATGAATACTTCACGATTTAGTGCTGAGAATACTTTAAGAATTTGTGAGGAATATATACAAATCCCGCCACGCGATATTCATTTGTTATTTGGTGTCCGCGGACTTATTACGTGTTGTGTGGCCGGGGTCGCTCAGTCGCGTCAAGTCGCGAGTTGCGTATACGCATTATATATGTTCTGTGCGGATTCACGGCTCGGTCGTCTCGTCGCAGTGTGCAGTGTCGCAATGAGTGTGTGATTGTTGTCGAGGTGGTGCGCCGGCGGTTTATCGACAAAACAAGGTTAAGCATCGGGAGATAGACGGGACGCCGGCGCCGTTTGAGAGACGTACGCTTGTCGCGTTAATTTGTCGGCGTCTCGCAGGTGACTTGCTTCAACGTGCGTTACAAACGGCTCGTTCTTCCGATTCCTACGGAAAAATTAAACATATCAACACTGGAGCGCTGCTCAATAAGATATTGGACGTTGTGAAGGAATGCAACGTTGTACGAAACTTCATACACGCAGTAAGCAGCGAGGATGCAAAAGGTTTGAGAAGAAATCTGACGAAAAAAACGTATTTTAAGCAATCAACACAATTGTCTCATTTGTCGTTCAATTTAATCATTTTGTTCCACAGAATATGTGGCTCCCGGTCTATACATACGTGCTCTGTGCGACGGAATGGATCAAGCGCTGGAGCGAATTGGAGAACGAATAATGGCTGATGCGAATACGAAAGGAAAGCTGTGCCAATAACGAGACGAAGAAGAAGAAGAAGCGAATTGGAGAACACAGTCGGATCTTAAACAACCGTCACACCCTGCTGTCGCTGATTCTCTGCAGCGTTGAAAAATGTACATGTCTGTTTTCTGTACTGCATTCCATCATCCGTGAGGTGATTATATATACTTCTCCAAGATATTTTATATCAGCTGGTTTCATTATGATTATATTTGATCGCTTTTTTTTATTCAAATGAAGATACGCGTTTCAATATCAGAGATACCTATTCAATATCAGAGTTCTTTCTTCCATTATAATATAATTAACTTAAATTTTGTTAATTAACTATATGTAAATATCATTAACCTATCATTAACTAATAACCTTTATTATTACAGAATCACCTACCAAACGATAACGAACATATAATAAAAGTAAGTTTTTCAAATTTACTTTATGCATTCATATAATCATATTGCTTGGCGAAAATGAAACGTAGAGTGAAACCATTCAACGAATTATTACGATGGCAAAAAAATAGACGTTTACGTCTAATTGCAACTGGTATCGATGAATCAGATATTTCTGAAAATCATGACCTTAAAGCAAGAAATTGTACGGATTTAGACGTCGGAAGTAAAGAAAAAATCATCGAAGAGCGACAAATAGAAAATTCACTCTCAGATCTTAATGACACCCTGTATCATTCAAGTAATTCCAATGACTCTAATAAAGATATACAAGAGGAACTTAGCGAAAATATTTTGGAAAATGAGCATAATTTAAATAATTGTTTTGCAGATTGCAGTAATGACACATTCTTATCAGAAATACAATTGTGGGCAATTAGAAATAATATTTCTCACGTTGCTGTATCAGAATTATTAAAATTATATAAAAAGTATTATCCAAATGATAAGATTTTAAGTGACGCTCGTGTTTTTCTGAGTACACCGAGAAAATGTATTACTAAAACATGTGGTTCTGGAGAATATCTTTATTACGGTCTCCAAAAAGCTTTACTTGAAAATCTAAAACAAAACACCGATGATTTCACCAATAATTTTATAACGATTGATTTAAACATTGATAGACTTCCAATTTCTAAAAGTACAAATAGGCAATTATGGCCAATACAAGCTAAGATTCTCAATTTTGATCAACCTTTTATTGTTGAAATTTACCATGGTGTTTGAAATCAACGTGTAAAGAGAGAGAGATTGCATAAGTGCGGCCATCTATGGCGTTCGTATTGCGGTAGGTCGGTACGCGCGAATATGTATGCGCGAAATAGGTCCGACCGCGTAGTAACCCAGGCGCTCGAGAACGGTCGAGCGCGGGCTTCCCGCGCGCTTGCGTAAGGATATTGGGAGGGGCGCGCAGCCCGGGCGAGCGAGCATTTGTTGCCCAGATCTCGTGCACGATACATCGTGCATCGTAGCTAAGTTCGATATATAATTGCGTCATCCTTTGAGTATCGAGTCGTTAAGTTGTGATCTGCTTCTCCGTGTATCTTAGTAAATTAATTACTTCTAATATCTCAATCAACGAAAGATACGGGACATTGCGATCGACACCGAGAGGAATCCAGGGATATCCGTCCTGGCGAGCCATGCCGACACGTGGAACGAAGGAAGGCAGCCATTTGCTGCAACGTGCGAGAGAGCCTTTTCGACAGGAATCACGAGCCCTTTCGAAGTCATGGATCAGTGAGAGAGAAATAAGGCTTGGATCTTTTGATATACACATTGTGTGAACATCCTAGGTGATGTTAACGTCTATAAAAGGTAACCTGTTTAAATATACTCGAGTGGAAACGTTAGACCTTCGTCTACCGTTACAGAGAACGTTAGACATTCGTCTACCGTTACGAGAGAGATCATCAATCCTCTCAGAGATCAATAGAGCAAGTGAGAGGAAAACTTCCTCACCTTTTTGAACAGGACAGTAAAAGTTTATCTCGAGTCTGATTATAATACTGAGCTCAGTCTAAAGTAAAATAAATATAATTTCGTTCTTTATTTCTTTGGTTGCAACCATTTTCGTGACAAGTAAAAAACTTTCTTTCTTTCTTTTTTGTGATATATCTTATTGTTTATTACGTTACTTAGCGAACATTCTTTACATTCACTTGTAATAAGTATTAAATGAAACTGCGTTCCTTGCGAAACATATAAATCGTCTCTTGCGTGATTATCAAACTACCGATTATTCGTTTCCGTGCGTTTCTATAAGAATTATTTTTCATTGATTTGATAATTGTTCTACTAAGTATTTTGCGAATTATTTCTCATGGACTTGATGATTATTCTACTAAGTATTTTGCGGATTTTGAATTATTGAATGTTATGTTCATACTAAAGTGAATTAATGTGTCAATCAAAACCATAAGGCCTATGAATACGAGAAATTGAGAAATTTTTATACCTTATTTTTTTTTGTAATGAATACATGATTTTGCTGAAAATGAGTTATTTGTTCTAGAACAAATTGTTTATATATGGTAAATTGTAAAAGGCCAATGAAAAGTAATTATTATTAAGAATTCAAAGATTGATACATTATTTCAGTTACTATTTCAATTATGTTTGAAGTGAAATTTTATATGCTGATTGATTTTCATGAACAAGTGAACAGTCCTTTCTTGATATTACGTGATTTGTTTTATTTTGACTACGTCAATAGAAATTATGAGATTACATACTATAAATATTTCCTTGATGATTAACCTGATTACATAACAAAGAAATGCATCAGTGAATTCAACTTTTATTTTGTCATCAATACAAGGAAAGGACTGTACTATAATAACTATTGATTTGTTTCTTTTATGTGTTTTATACATTTATTGTATTTCCATTGTATGTTATTTAATCTATGTAATAATTTGTTCACGAATACTGGGAAGGTTTTCGGGCAGTTTCTCTTCTCCTATGCAACAAATGTTGGTATTCTTTGTATAGTTCTGCCCACTCGAGTCATTTCAAATTACATAAATTACTAAATGCAATCTCTCTCTCTCAATAACGGATTCTTTATTATTTGTTCCTTCCTCATCTAATTCTAGAGTTCAGGCTTGTGCGCGAGCTTGTGCAAACACATGGCATGTCAAAACCTTCTTCAGTTGAAAAATTTTTGAATGAGTATCGATGAATACTGTGTTTTACGAGATAAAGGTTTTGATTGGAATGGTAAACTCCAGCTCGTTCATTTTTTAAATGCGTAAAAAATTGTAATGGCTATAATGGATGTGAACGTTACACAATAAGAGAGGAATACGACGATAAAGTTATATTTTTAGATTGTAACTGTGAAAGAAAAACCGATTATAGTTTTAAGAATAAACTTGATCCTCATCATCATATTAGAGTTTCTCCATTAGAAAAACTTGGAATCGGAATGGTCCGTGCTTTCGTGCTTGATTATATGAACTTAGTTTTACTTGGTGTAATGAAAAGATTATTACTATTGTGGACAAAAGGTATCAAAGAATGTCGCATTAGCAGTCGCGATTATAAAATATTAAATGAGAGATTACGATTAAATCAAGAAGTACCCTCTGAAATATCAAGAAAACTGAGATCAAACTTAAATAAATTAACAAGATGGAAAGCCACGGAATTCCGTTTCTTCCTTTTATATCTTGCTCCTTTTATTTTGTATGATTTGATACCGGATAATTATATTCAACACTATTCTGCTCTTCATTGCGCAATGAGAATTTTATGCGATCCGTTGAACTGTGTACGTAATAAAAATTATGCAGAAAAATTATTACTGTGGTTCGTACAGAATTTTAGACATTTATATGGTACTGAAAATGTTGTATATTGCGTACATAACTTGATACATCTTGCTGATAATGTAGATACATTTGGAGCACCATTGGATGATATTATATACTATACTTGCTTTCCGTTTGAGAATGAGATGAAAAATATAAAAAAATATTTGCGTAAACACGATAAACCGTTATCACAAATTTTCAGAAGAATATTGGAGAAAGCTATAACTTTAAGTGCGACACATTTAAAAAAGAATACTTATCCATTGTTAATAAATAAAAGTATGACTATATATAGAGTAGTAATTCCATTTGAAAGTGATTGTTTTTATAAAGGAATAGGTTTTGAAAAGTTTACCTTACGCACAACAAACCCAAATAATATAAGCTATTTAAAAGATGGCAGTATCTATCTATATATATAAAATAGAATGTCTGTATGTATGTATGTATGTATGTATGTTCTTTATACACTCTTAAACTATTTGACCGAATTTTTACCAAAAGTATATAAAATAGGGGTAGAATTTTCCGGGGAGTGTTATAGAGTGTATAGTTTTTCGTTACCGATCTTTTTGAGAACCGGTATCCGAAATTTTTCCAATTTTTCGGGAAATAATTGACCGAATCTTAAAAAATTGTATACAAAATAGGGGTAGAATTTCCCAGGGAGTGCCATAAACTGTATAATTTTTCGTTACCGATTTTTTGGGGAATAGGTATCCAAACTGATAAAGGAATTTTTTTCGATTAAGGATATTAAAACACAAATGAAGTCGTTTGAAGAAAAACCAAACGACTTGAAGAAAAACCTAACGTTTGAAGGTAACCAGCTAGTATATAATATAAAACATATCATAACATTTAATTCGGAAATCTTCTGTGTAAGATGTAAAATAGCTGTTTCTGATGTACCCTTTTATTCATTAAAGTCACATAAATTAGGTGTACATTTAATTCAAAGTGAAAGTAAAGAATTAGAAAGAATTGCAATTAACCAAGTAAAAGGAAATAAAGGTATAGAAATAACGTTAGAGAGTTCAGTTTTTGTATTACCACTCATACATTGTTGCACATTTTGATTTCTTAAGTGGATAAGCATTATATTATATTGTGTGGTCAATACATTCTTCAAAATTTATATTATTTTCTGCTTTATAATTTTTCATCTGTGTTGCGTGCGCGCGCGTGTGCGTATGTGTATGTGTGACTAAAAAATTAAATATTTTATTTTATATATTAGTCTATCCTTTATACATATATACATATTCCCATCTAAATCTTTACCAATTAATTGTACCAACCAATTGTAATCTGTATGATTTGATTTTCACAACGACTAAACGTTGTATTATTAAATAAATACATAGCCGAGATTTCATATATCAATAAAAATATTAATGTAAAATTATAATATCAATATATAATTTGTTATTGGGTTCTTTTAGGGCGCATTCGGGGAGACGCTATTAGCGCTAATAGCGTCATTCTATCTATCGTTCATTACATAAAAAAAAGATAAAACGACGCTATTAGCGTTAATAACGCACCCTTAATCCTGTTCTGAAATACCCGTTCTAGACTGGAGGATGATCCTACTCGCGGCTCATCCTAGTGAGTAGTGTAAACGGATAGAAATCATGGATAATTATAATTATTGTGATAATTATAATTATCCATGATTTCTATCCGTTTACACTACTCACTAGGATGAGCCGCGAGTAGGATCATCCTCCAGTCTAGAACGGGCAAAACGATAATCCTCTTGAATTCATAAAGTATATATTTTGTTGATAGGAAATAATTCAAAATGAATACTCTAAGAAGTTCTCGGGAACTGGAATTATGGTGCATGTAACTTCCTAAATCGTTCTTAAAGTATACTTTCATGAATTCTTAAAGAATGCAGTTCAGAAAAAAGAAAAGTTTAGGAATATTTTAGGAATTCACTGTGCTATCTGGGTAATATAGAAGCTGTTAATCACAATATTAATTACAATAGCTTTAATTACAATATTAAGCCTAGATTTTGTAAATCGAGATACTGTAAATTACCTAGACTAGGTATTGCTTAGATATATAGTTTATAAAAACTGTAATAAAAGTTATATATAGCTTAATGGACAAAATTCATATACACTAATTTTTTTATGGTATTAAAAGTATAAATTAATTTTATATAGCATATAATCCAAATGGAACCGAATATAGATATATTATTAAAAAATATATTTATTTATATTTCTCATTTTGTATAAAAACAATGTCACTCAACTGGACATTGGACAATAAGTTTTACTAGAATAAAAATATTTGTTAAAATATGATCTAATCTAAAACGTCACTTAATGTTAATAAATAAAATATAAAAATAATCTAACCTGCTCATTTTTAATGCTCTATTCAAGGGAACCATTTTGTGGATCATATATATTAAAAATTCCTCAGGAGATTGCTGCTTGTCTGCGAGATATTCAGCAACACCTCTAACACTTTGAAGAGTCGAATCCAGAAGTGCTTTGCAAACATGAGTTTCATAAAATAGTTTTTTTAAGTTGTTTTACTACGAATGAATCGTATTCATTTACACACATACTACTCTCAACTTCTGCCCTGAAAATATTAAAAAAGTAATTGATACAGCAGCATCTATTAATTCAGCTTTTCAAATTTGGCGGCGCAGTCTACGAAACGCTACGCTAGTACGCTACTGCTGTTCATGAAGCTCGCATTCGCTAGCGCTATCAACGGCTCCATGAACGGAGTTAATCAGAGTTAATAGCGTTAGCGTTGGTAGCGCGGTAGCGAGCTCCCCGAACGCATCCTTTGTCGGCTTTGTTCCATCCCTCATTAAAGGATCCCTATACAACGGTCGAATGGCACGACATCTACTGGAACTGGAGGAAGCCGCGAGTCACTCGAGAGTCGGCTGGTGGGGGAAACGCATACAAAAGAAAGCACGTACCTGTGCACTCAGATGACTCAGATATGTTTTTTCTCTTGTGTGCGTGTGCCCCACTAGTCGACTCTCGAGAGTGGCTCGCGGCGGAAAAGTTTGTCAAAAGTAGACAATTGTCTTGCGGAAGATCTCATTGGTAAAATAACTCATTAATCGTACTAAAAATTGTGCATTATTGAGCTTCAGTTTGTTGGTTATGTCAATGTTCTGTCCATTGCCTCAAATAATAATCCAATAAAGTGCCATAAACCGTTTTCCAGAACAGTGCTACGCCGACCGCATCAGCTGTCAATTTTTCATTGCACTGTACTTTCTATATTAGGACCAGCAAATTAATGACTAGATAAACATACAATATATGCTTTCATCTTTCATTTGAGCGCTTATATTCAATCGTACGGTGACTCCTTCTTATTTAAAATCTTCCGTAAGAAATTTGTCCATATTTTATCGTCTCTGGCTGCATTCCGATATTCACTGTCAGTACTGCAAATCTATATTTTACGTCACGTTTACTATAGATTTTCAGTACTGAAAGTTGCTGACAGTGAATTTTGGAATGCAGCCTCTGT